>NC_136791.1:24874775-24884775 GCF_951216825.1 Electrona antarctica | reverse complement strand
GAATAGCGGAAATAGCCAGCTCACAACACGTTGCTCCGCATCGTAAATCTGATATTTTTGCTACTTTTGAAAAATGTCCCTATTCTGGGATGAACATTTGGGCAAAAAATTGCCGCTGTCCAATAAGCTTGTTACTGCGCGTTGTGAGCTTGCACAACAGCTATTTCCGGCAAAGAGACTTGGTGCAGTGGCAAAAAGGCACGGACCAAGTACAGAGCCCTGAGGCTCAGCTGAGTATGTAGGATTGAAGAGATTAAGGGTTGCCCTGCCCAACTGGAGTAGATGCTGCAGTGTTGCTCCAAGGCCACCAGGTGTCAGTGCAGCATGTAAGAGAAGGGTTTGTCTCCACGCTGCCTGCTCTCCATCCCTGGCCCACCAGGGACAATTTGGCCAATGTTGACAGGTTTGTTATAGTGTAGTTTGTTGATTACCTTTGATGCAGTAATGTTTTTTTTTCTTTTCTTGAGGCATCAAAAAGGTCTTAAAGTCCTTAAATTGTCACCCCCCCCCCTAAAATCATGTGGGTTGAGAACCACTGGGTCCCCCACCAGGGGGTTCAGAAAAAATGCAGCCTTACGCTAACGGGTCCGTACGCAGTGACGACTCACCTGTCTAAACTTGGCCCTGGCTTCCTTCTCCTTCATCCTGCCATGGGCCACCAGGTAGTCAAACACCTCCCCTGGAGAAGACAACAGGACTAATGTTATTATACAGATATATAAACCAAACACCTCCCCTGGAGAAGACAACAGGACTAATGTTATTATACAGATATATAAACCAAACACCTCCCCTGGAGAAGACAACGGGACTAATGTTATTATACAGATATATAAACCAAACACCTCCCCTGGAGAAGACAACAGGACAAATGTTGTATTGTATAGAAATAAACCTCCCATCTCCATATTCTGACTTTTTTTTACACTTTCTCTGCTTTAATTTCACTCTGTTGTAATAGTCGCTTGTCTGCCAAGCGTTTTCAGTCGCAATGCCCAAAAGCTGATCCGGTGAACCGGAAGTAAATAATCAGTCATTTCCAGGTCGGGCGGTAATTATTTATTCTTTCTACACAGTTTATAAATGTACAACTATTATTACAAAGACAAACACCCACCCCCCATGTTTTTATTTTACATAATAGGTAGGCCTAGTTAAACAACTACTCGACTAGTGAAAATCACTAGAAGTGAAAGCCCTAGTAAACTGTGAACTACGGTCGCAATGAAAAACTAAAATCGCAGACGGCGACACATCCACGGAACCGGGAACACCACGGTGAACATTATTACGCGTGGCGGCATCCGCTGTGACGTCAGCCACACACCCACCCACACCCACCCAGTACATCACTCTCTCGCTGTAGATCTGATATCAATAAGGGAGCAGCCAGCGGCGTGTGCGTACGGCCCCATCATACAGCGTTGTTTTAGCGTCGAGGCACTTTAGATAAAAGCATCCAGCCGGCGAAGGGGGATATTTCCATCGTCATCATCATCAGCACCGGCACTCAGCCATGCTGCTGCTGCTGAGCAGCCGCGATCGTTTGGCCGTGTCTCTCTGGCAGATCAGATGCTTTATGTGTTGAATATTACATTAGATGAGATGCCTGGGAGGGAGGGAGCTGCTCTATGGACCCCGTATGGCCTTATAACGCTGCATCCAGCACCATGCTGCATGGACCCATATGGCATTAATGCTGCATTCTCTGTGTTTGGCTGTGCTAGCCTGATCAGCCTAATCACATCTAAATGCTCAGCACCTGGCTGTGTTACAGCTCCTCCTCCTCGTATCCACACCGTGGTCAACGTGAGCTCGGTTTAGGACCGTTTTAGATCTACAAGGTCGCTACTTACCGTTGTAAAATGAGATTTTTTTAAATAGGGTTGATTAATCATATTAAGTGGTTAATCAGACTAATCAATCTACCGGTAGTCAATTTTGTAAAAAATGCATTTGATTTATTTATTTTAAAAGTAATCAATAAAAGAATGTCTAAGAAAATAATCAATACCTGCTATAGAAACAATTGATCATTTAGAAGGCTATAGAAACACTCACCACCACCACAGCGTACTCCATCACCATGCACACTACTAATAGTACTACTACTATAGAGTGTCGCAGTCCCGCCCCCTACCATGGACCAAGGACTGTCTAAAGAGGACGAGACGCGAAGACCGTACGGGCGACGCCATGTTGCTTATGGTGCTCCATGGAAGGAAAGAAACATGCGCAATGGGCTATATGCAGCCAACACTTCCGCGTTCAGCTTCCTTGGTCTCCACTGCGCATGTTTCTTTCCTTCCATGGAGCACCATAAGCAACATGGCGTCGCCCGTACGGTCTTCGCGTCTCGTCCTCTTTAGACAGTCCTTGCCATGGACCAGGAAATGATTCTCCGTTCATTTTCCTCATAGACATTTCAGAAAGTATTTATTTAAAGACGTTTACGCCGCGGACAAAGCCAACTCGAGTCGTGACAAATCATGACAACAAACAGTTGTTTGTTGTCAGGTTACAACACTTTTTTTGTTGTTTTTCTTCTTTGAAATTATTTGTTTGGTCCAAAATATTGTTTGTGTTGTCATGAGTTGTCACGACTCCAGTTGGCTTTGTCCGCGGCGTAACCGTCTTTAAATAAATACTTTTTGAAATGTCTATGGGAAAAATGCATTGGGATTAATTTCCTGGTCCATGGTAGGGGGCGGGACTGCGACGCTCTATAGAGCACCAAAGTCCTGACGTCACTGTCAGTAGAGGGCGCCAGTCCACAGGCTCGTGTACTTTTTATTTGCATTGAAATCCCCATAGGGGGATTTTAGATCTCTTCATATAAGAACTGTGTTTGAAAAATAAACCGATCATCCCGGCCTTTTCACTCATATGGATATGAAGCATCGACTGAAGGTGGAAATGTACAAATATACTCAAAGAGTAACACAATAAGCGCTAGAAACGACCCACGAGTCAAACAACCCAGAGACTACATTTCCGGGTAGGCGGGGTGGCTGCAGCTGCCCGTCGCACAACAGAAATTATTATTATTATTATTATTTGTATTGATATTTAATGTTTCGTGGTTACTACGAGTCGAGTCACTGCCAGCTGAGCTGGCAGTGAGTCAATGAGGAATCTCAGGAATGCAATGTGTTGACAGCTGGGCGTGACATATATTAGCAGCGACATTGCTTTCATTGTAGTTTCAAGGCTTTTGCGGCCACATTAATTCCATTTTCTCCAGAAACTGGCTGTATCAAATATTAATGGACATCATTAATGACGCACAGCCACCCCCCTGACAGAAAGGCCAGGATGAACACAGTTCTTATATGAAGCGACCTAAAATCCCCCTATGGGGATTTCAATGCAAATAAAAAAATACATGAACCTGTGGACTGGCACCCTCTACTGAAAGTGACGTCAGACTTCGGTGCTCTATTACTACTAGTTAGTACTCACCACCACTGGCGTACTCCATCACCAAGTAGAGCGTTTTCTCCGTCTCGATCACTTCAAACAATTTCACTGCAACAGGAGAAATGGACACAAGGAGGACAGCAGAACAATTTAGGAATAAACCAAGGTATTAGGTTATTCACACAAAACCTGATCGGTTCTATGCAGTCTGCACAAGCCTAAGGCATGTGATTGAAATCGGATTGTCAAAAGTCAGTCTCCATTTGGTGTTTTGTCGTTCAGATGTGATCGAAACCAATCTGATTTGGGGTGCCAGTGTGAACATAGAACAGATGAGGATTCCGCATGTCAACGGATTCAATACAGAGTAGCAGAAACAAAACAAAAAAAACAAATCTAGACATCAATAATAATATTTAACACCCTCTGCGCCATTGGTGTAGATCTAGGTCAATTGAAGCCTATTATTTAATACTAATCTTACCGCCATTGCCGTTGATCAATGGCAATTGCGCTTTTATATCGCTTTCAATCGATCAAGCCATAATGCTACTTGCGTTAGCATCGGGTAGCTACCTGTTGTCATGACAATGGGTCGCCAATCTTAGATCGTCCTCGCCATAATAATCCATTCTATCGGTTTCTTTCAATCGCCTGTATCTCCTATTCCTTGTCCCAGATGGTATTTTTGGTCAAAACAACGTTTCTTTGATGGCACAGAGCCGACGATGTGGAGCCCTCCAGTGCCCCGGTATAGATCCATCGGGAACTGCCCATAGATCCGAAGTCCCGTTAGTCCGAACATGCATTAAGGTTGGCAAACATGCACTGCTCCCGTGCTTGCGGTTATGTTTAGGTTAGGGTTAGAGATAGGGATCTTGTAAACAAGGCCTGTCCAGGACCCGTTTCGCTTCCTAGTTTATATTCACTTCCGGAAGTCTGGAAATGTGGCTTTTCAAAATAAGAGCTCAACTGGGAAAAATGCTGAATTAGATCCTAATTTGTCAATAAATGCTAGTGGGCTAAGTGTTAATATTCTTAGAGGCCACAGAGAGCGTAAACACACCCCACCAGAACAGTTGGCCTGCCCCGACAACCAGTATGGAACTTAACAGCCTACATCCTCAACCTTTCGAGAAGCCCTGTCCATGCCGGAAAAAAACAAAACAAAAAAATAGTTTGGCTTGGGAGTCAGCGGAGTGTTCTACCGGGGAACTCATCATACGCTGGCTGTATGACGTTAAGAACGAAATCAGAGTATGGCCACGATAAACCCTCAAAGGATCTGCGTATCTGATACACGGGAGGGGCAGAAGAAGGCAGCAAGAAAATGGACTTCAGAGTCCCCTGCAGGCTGCCGACAAAACTATTACTAAGACGTTTTGGAAGACGGGCAGGAATGTTGTCACTTCACTTGTTGTCGGGGAACATTAGCATCATATAAAAGCAGCAATCATCATGCTCCTATTCATGAGGAGGTAGGCTACTGTGTGCTAGCTAAACAAATGAATGTCCGTCTCACCAGCCCAGGGTTGTCAGATTTTTGTGAGAGAAACAAGAAACTAAGTCTATTAAAATAAGTCAAAATAAAGATATTCAAGTCTATAATATAAAAAGTGGTTATTTCATTCGGTGACCACGTACGTGCATGCCGTTGGTGGGAATAAGTATAGTATGACCTAACAAAAAAATCTAGAACACACCACTGCTTAGAGTGTACTGTAGGCTTTAACACCATGCCATTAAAAGAGCAAGGTGTTTGGAAGATGCTGCATACAGGCATCGTCTCTGTCGGGTGGAAAGAAACGAGTTTAAAAAACCATGCTCAAAACGTGCTGTTTCGCACCGTGATTTGAGCTGGTCGATCTGCTACTTTTCGAAGAAAAAAAAAAGAAAGAAAAACACACAATAACTAAGGTTTCTGCCCGGCTGCAACGATATATAAATATAAAATATAAAAATAAAAAAAACTAAGAAAAATCATTCAAAGGCTTTGTTCAGAGACGCCGATTCTGGAAGAGCTCTGACTGCTTTTCTTTCCATCGGTGGGAAGTTCTAACCCTGTGGGTTATAGACCATCCCACCAATGGGATGGGAGAACAGCATTATACTTTAATTTGGCATATATCTAAATGATGCAGCGGTTGCGCAAAGACCCGCCCGGCAGCACTGTTTAATTTATTTGTGCGAGTTATAAGTATTTTTTGTTGAATTACTCATGACAAAGTTGTAAAAGTCCATAAAATAAGCAAGCAGCACGCGCAGACAATACACTATAGTTCTTTCTTTCAATCATTTTATTATTATTATTATTATATTTTCACAATATGATACACCGTTTTGATAATTTGCGCGACAGATCTATATGACTGTATAGAGTTTCAAACTAGTGTATTGTGAAAATAATAATACAATGATTGAAACAAAGAACTAGTGAATTGTTTGCTATAGCGTGCTGCTTGTTTATGTTATGGATATACATACTGTACAACATTGTCATGTCATGAGTTATTCAACGGAAAATACTTATAACTCGCACAAATAAATTGCATTAAACAGTGCTGCTGGAAGGGTCTTTGCGCAACCGCTGCGTCATTTAGATATATGCTTTATTTTGAGTTAGGGATGTTGTATATCGTTTCTATAGGGGCAGAAACCTCTAATATCCATATTCTAACCTTTTGTGTTTGTTTGTAAATGAACGCCTTACTTGATCATATTGCATTTTTTTTTTTTTTTAATTTAAGATATTTTTTTTGCGGCTTACGCCTTTTATTGGTTTTTTGAAGGGACAGACAGTAGGCTGACAGGAAACGGGAGAGAGATGGGGGAAGACATGCAGTAAAGGCCGTGTCGGGCTCGGGAGTCGAACCCGCGGCACACTGCGACTGGATTACCAGTCGGGTGCCCAGACGGTTACGCCACCGCCTGGGCCATATTGCATTTTGAATACTATAAAAACAGCAGATCCACAAGCTCCAAATGCGAATCCGAAGTGCTCGTCGGTCTGCTACTTTTGCTGTTTTAGCATTTTATTTGAATCGTGAAACGTAACAGTTTTGTACTTGAGGTTTCCGACAGGAACGATAATGCTACAGTACTTCTTTTTCATACGGCCCATAGTCCCCCCCGACCCGTCTCATATCGTCATAGCAACTAATGCTGTGATGCCGACTTAATTACATGGATCCACCAAGGTTTACGACGGGCTGATGCATTATGGGTCATCAGGATTACGACGTGCCCGGTTCTCTTTTCCGGATGACCGACTGGTCCCGTGTCAGTAAATACTGGACTATACGCCCCAATAAGACTGGTCCCGTGTCAGTAAATACTGGACTATACGCCCCAATAAGACTGGTCCCGTGTCAGTAAATACTGGACTATACGCCCCAATAAGACTGGTCCTGTGTCAGTAAATACTGCACTAAACGCCCCAATAAGACACCACAGAAGGGCTTGATATTGAGTTAGTATTCTGGGTTGGGAACCATGCTCTTTCCAAAAATAAAATAAAAATAAATTACATTTCTGAATAAGATTTTTCAGAAATGTCCATAAATGTCCAAGAACAACTAAGTTTGGATTCCTGGGAGAAATAAAATGTACATTTTATTGCAAAACTGAAAAGAGAATGTCACGGTCTCACTCACCTATATTTGGATGATTTAATATCTTCATTATTCGGACTTCCCTGAAGAGCTGTGGAGGAGACACAGAGAGACATGGTAATGAGAACCCATTTCCAAATGTCAGGTGACATCACATAAACTGAGAACATGACTTCATCAGCAGCAGCAGCATACGGTCATTGAGTGCATCTCTTCAGCAGGGAAAGAGTACGTAAGTACAATAAAATACTGTTCATTTATAATGGATCCTTATGGCTCCCCATATGGATGGTGGTGAGTCGCTCAGGGGGAAGAGTTGCCGGGAGAGTGGCCGGATAGGAGCCATGAGGTTCCCAGTTCGATCCCTGTGGGCTCTCCCAGAGTTAGTGTCAAAGTGTGTCCTTGAGCAAGACTCTGAACCCCCCAATTGCTCCCGATGTGCAGGTTGGTGCCTTGCATGGTTTCCTCCGCCATGAATGGGTGAATGTAATGCACAATCTATGAAAAGCGCTTTGGATAAAAGCGCTATATAAATGCACCATTTACACTCTCCGAGTTATAATTTACACAGACGCATAACGGGGCAAATTTCTATTGCATCTATAAACAATGTTTTTTACTTCATTACATCCAGGAATATTACTGATTTTATTTTATTTTATTTTCATTGTCTTGTTATTATTGTCTTGTTGTGTTAACAGTCTGAGGAACATGTCCTGGTACAACACGTTGCTGCTTGTACCTCTAAGTGACTAGTCTAGTCTTAGCGAACAGGACTTGAATTACAAATACAACTGTAGACTTTTTTCCCCCCCATCCTACACCAAAAGACGCGGACAAAAATAGTAAAGCTCAAAACGTGTCTCATCGTGACACGTTTTGAGTTTGTAGATCTGCTATTTTTGGGGACAAACAGTGAGGACTTTACTGTGTACCCGGTTACAGATGATCGAGGGAGCTGAGCCAACATGAACCAAGTATGACAATGTGTCTTCATCTGAAATAGTGCTGCACAATCGGTAAAAGTTTGAGATCTAGATTCAGACATCTACGTATGCAATCTCATTTCTAAATTTGAGCAGGAATCGTGCAGCACTAGTTGGCTGTTCAATTAATTTAAGTTACTCTTGTGTTTTTGCTACAAGAAAGAGACTTCAAGAGAGGTTTAAGTCAAGCACTTTGATGTTGTCTGTTTAAAGCCACATTATTTGGCTCCAGGTGCCACATTTTGAATGTAGTAGTAATGTTCAGCAACTACAGACTAAAGACAATCAATATTTTCATGGGAAATCGTGTGAGAATGGCAATCTCAATCCTTTTGGAGGATAATCGAGATTCACATTTGAGCGAGCCTCGGACAACACTAATCTGAAACCAATTCCAAGCAGTCTGCTTGGAGGACATGGGGACACAGGGACTCTTGGGGACAACTCTGCTGTGTGTGTGTGTTGTGTGAGGACTGATGGATAAAGCCACCATAATACACCTCTCTCTCTCTCTCTCTGTTTGTGTGGCAGTGTGTGTGTGTGTGTGTGTCAGTGTGTGTGTCAGTGTGCAGTACATTAAATCCTGCCCTGCACAGATAAGGAGCACAGCCATAACTCCACTTACACGCTGAGGCCCAGTGAGCCAGACATCCATCCATCTACCCACCCACCCATCAGCATCACACACGCACGCACAATCGCCCCCCCAACCCTCACACACAACTTGTGAAGACTAAAGATGTTAATAGTTAAGCGCTAATTGAATAATCGCCGCTAAGAAATTCTTCAATTCATTGAAAATTCTGCGGTTCCATCATTGGGCGGTTTTCTGTGAATGTAATGCCGTCTGCGCGCGCGGCTGAGGAAGGCAGTTAAAAAAAGTCCAACACACACACACACACACACACACACACACACACACACACACACACACACACACACACACACACACACACACACACACACACACACACACACACACACACACACACACACACACACACACACACACACACACACACACACACACACACACACACACACACACACACACACACACACACACACACACACACACACTTTAGCTAAACATAATCATGTTAGAACAACATGTACAGTGGAGCTCCAGGCAGCAGAAAGAACATCAGTGACCTGATGCTAAAAAGAATCCTCTATTCTCCACCAACATAAAACACTGACACAGTCTTACATGGAATATTCAGACAGAACATGATGATATTCATCCCTTGGTCTATTTTGGAGTAGTTCTACAGTAGGATCGGAGAGAGGGGGAAGGTACAGGAAACAAGTCTCCAGTTGGATTCAAACCGACGCACAATGGTGCCATTATAATGTGGTCCGCTCAGCTACCGGCATGCCCCAAAACGGGTGACATTTGACGTGGCAAACTGTTGAAAGTAAACATTGAAATAATTCTGAAGTTATAGTGGATTCAACTCATTCTCGTCTCAATGTATCCAAAACTAAATAACTCTTTATTTGTTTTTTAGCCAATTCCAAAATAGAAAGCTCACATTGTGTCGCATTGCATCGTGATCCGTTATTTAAAAAAAAAATCACACTCGCGTGAACTGTGAAGTGGGGGGTGCTGTTATCATCAATGTATACATCTTCATACATCACATTCCGTGCTCAGCCAATCAAATCATCACAAATGTCATTTGTGATGAATTCTCTGCCCACACTTTTATCTTCAATACATACTTTGCTCAGCCAATCAAATCATCGCTGTGTTGCGTGTTAACACAGAAACATAAAGCTGGGCATAGATAGGAGGGGCCTGCTCCCCTCACAAATCACACTTGTGTAAAGTGAGGGGCGCTCTTATCATCATACATCGCATTCCGTGCACAGCCAATCAAATCATTTATGTGGTACAAACACAGAGACACACAAAGCTGTGCATAGGAGAATAATAATAAAAAGTTGTCTAATGTTGAAAAACTCTCTCTCTCTCTCTCT
>NC_136791.1:24811456-24874575 GCF_951216825.1 Electrona antarctica | reverse complement strand
GAAGACATTTGTAGAATCGTCCTCAGGTCTCATTCCTCCCCCACGTAAACCACATCACTAAAACAGCATTCTTTCACCTCAAAAACATCGCCCGTCTCCGCCCCTCCCTGACACCCTCAGCTGCCGAAACCCTCATTCATGCCTTCATCTCATCCCGACTGGACGACTGCAACAGCATCCTCTATGGCACCACTGCAAAAACCCTCAACAAACTACAATACGTCCAAAACTCAGCTGCCCGCCTGCTCACCTCCACTCGCTCCAGAGACCATATCACCCCAGTCCTCCGTGACATCAATTGGCTCCCCATCAAACACAGAATTGAATTCAAAGTACTTCTCACCACCTACAAGTCTCTACACAACCTGGTTCCCCCCTACCTCTTCGCCCTCCTCGAACCACACGCACCATCCCGCTCCCTCAGGTCCAGCGATGCCGGCCTCCTTGTGATCCCCAAGAAGATCAGGCTCAAAACCTGGGGCGACAGGGCCTTCTCTGTGGCCGCCCCTACCCTCTGGAATGCCCTCCCCAAACAGATCCGGGATGCCCCCTCACTCCCCACAGTCAAAACCGCACTGAAAACCCACCTGTTCAGATTAGCATTTCCCAGCTGATGTGTTTTTAACTTGTTACATGTACATGTAATGTTTCACTGGTTTTATTCTTATTTTACTTATTCTTCTAATAAAGTTGTCCTTTTCTCTTGTCCCCCCCCCCCCCCCCCCCCGGCCCCCACACATGTAAAGCGTCTTTGGGTATTAGAAAAGCGCTATAGAAGTCCCAGATATTATTATTATTATTAAATGGGTGAAACTCTTTAACAACTGAACCACTTGAACTGTTTAAAACTCTTCAAACACTTAACCACGTGAACACAAGCATAACTATTCTGGGGTCAACCATCTCACGGCGCGCTGTGACACGTTGTGAGCTTGTAGATCGGGGGGGAGGGGGAAGGAGTCGGCCTAGTACAGAGCCCTGGGGGACCCCGGTCAGCAAAGTACATATGGGATTTATGTGCTTAAACCCTATCGTCGCTGTCGGGTGGAAACCTGATATGTCCAATCCACCAGTCTGGAAGGACCTAATCCGGAAAAAACGCAGCGCTGGCTGTGCAAGCTCCTTTAGTTCACAGAAACAAAGCAACATGCGTTAACGGAACTTTACCCTAATCCACCTTCAGAACTCAATGAATATTCCTTATTTTGCTGTGCGTTTTTTTTCCTGAGGGTGTTCAGGTGAGCATGTTTCTCATCAGCCTAAGAGGTTCCCCTTGTGGCTCTCGCGCCGTTCCCCTGCGTGGAACCCAAGTCAGCCAGAGTGGAAAAACATGCCGACACAAAAAACAGATGAGCCCGAGAGGACACACACACACACACACACACACGAATGAATGAAACACTCGGGACGTCAGCGCCGCGAACATGCACCCGTCCACAAATGTGCTCACGTACAGTACAGTACAGTATGTCATTTACAATTCAGGCACTTAGCAAACAAGACTTACAGTAAACAAGGTAAACACACGATATACAAGCTCAAAACGCGACGCACTGCGCTGCGTTTTGAGCTTGTCGATCGGCTATTTTTGCTACTACAGTACTATGCAATGTGGCCCCTCTGGAGTGCGTGTGGAAATATAGTGGCCGGCGTCTCCATCGTCAAAGTTGCCCACCCCTGGACTAAACAATATACAATCAATACTTATTACAAGGCTTGGTTGAATGCTTGATTCTGAGTGGTCAATCGCCAAATTCAGTGGTGTGTTATTTCTGGATGATGACCGCTCCGCTCTATAACAGACCGCTGTCTAATCAAAGCTGCTGATTTACTGCTGTTTCCAACATGACAGCCATGTAAACACACACACTCACACATGTCATTTACAGCTAAATATTGCTCTCAGAAATGTTTTTGAAGTGACAGTGACCACTGAGTGGTCATTGTTTATATATAAAACACCTGTCAGTGATTTATCTATCAACAATGACCACTCAGCCATACATTATCCATTACTATAGGATACCAGGTAAACAATGAACCTACGGTAGCATCGTCTAAATTACCGTTTACCCATTTGTGGGTCGCGGACACATTTTTTATTATAATCCACCACTCCTGAATGAAGTGCCTGGTGCTGGGAGTCTGGTGCAACGCACAGGTCCTGGACCTGGTGAGAGCATGAGTGGACCTGGTGAGACATAGGAGGGGCCTGGACAGGAGTCAACCCACAGAGCCTAGTCCTTCCACGCGCGAGAATCTGGTTCTTCCAGTCCCGGCAGGGTAGTTCCGGCGCAACGGATTGTGTGGCCTTGCTCATTCCCTGATGGACTGATCGAGGGTAGCTACTGGGACGTAAGTCGGGATTTGATCAACCCCGGCTGGGTCGCCTGAGTGAGGGGTATGATGTTGGTAGACCCCGAAACCCCGTTGACCTCAGGATACATCACTGAGGATACGTCCCAGGTGCATCCATGACCTCAGGATACATCACTGAGGATACGTCCAAGGTGCATCCATGCCATGTATTTTTAGTTATGGTTTCAAAACATACAAAAAAACTTCATTAATTAAAAACAAATTCAATGCTTTTTTCAGTAATTAATTAATAAGAAATCAAAGAGCGACACGTTTGTAAAAATCTCCTATTTCAGGTTAAGTCCTGGGCAAACGTCTAATCTCTATTTTGGGTCTCAAGCTAAAAAGTTTGGTTAGCACTGGTATAAATAACATGCTATCTAAATAAAGATTTTGAGGGGCACTAGCCCCTCCTATGTCTAGCTTTGAGGGTTTGTGTAAACACAAACATTGTCCTAACACAAACATTGAATTAAATGCCATTGAGCATTGACAATGAATGGCCAGTTTTGAGTGTTTGTGCAAACACGAACATTGAATGCCATTGACAATGTCAATGAATGGCCAGTTTACTGTAAACACAAACATTGAAGACAAAAGTGAGGAGAGGACGCAAATTGTGATTGGCCGGAATGAGATGATGTATGACGATGTATGCCGATAAGAGCGCCCCTCACTTCACACGGGTGCGATTTGTAACCTTGTGGTCAAGAAAAAACAACAACAAGCCTATTAGTGACAAAAACAGCAGGTCAAATGACCCAAGGTATGTCTGCATGGTCGTCCTATGTAGGTCAAGTGCTAAAGGCAGCGTGTGACTCAGTCTGAAGAGGTCAGTCTGCAGTTCTGACTGCAGTGGATGCTCTCACTGTCTCTCCAGTGCTCAGGCGTCACCATCCCGTGTTCTCCTCAATGAGTCCAGCAAAAAAAAGTCTTCACTTAGGCCTACAGCAAAAATACATATTTTTGTGCTTTTTACCCTCTTTTCTCCACAATTTAGTCATTATGCCCCCACAACGTTATTCAGCTCGTTTAGGATATTGCTAACAGATTTATAAAAATCCACTTTTGGTTTTTTTTCGCTACGGGGTACACTATAGCAGGGGTTCTCAACCCGTGGGTCGCGACCCCTCGGGGGGTCGCCAAATTATTTTGGGGGGTCCCCAAAATATTTAAAAAAAAAAAAAAGCAGACCTACAAGTTCATAGCGCGCCACTCGGTGGCGCGCTATGAGCTTGTAGATCTGCTATTTTTCAATAGCTAAATTATAACAATGCTTAAAACACCAAAAGGGGTTCCCACCCAAAATGGTTTAAGGTTATTGTAGCAGTCAATTTATATTGGGGGTCGGGAGGGGGCGGTGCGGGGGTTTGCCAAAGCATTTCCGGGGGTCCCCGGCCAAAAAACGTTGAGAACCCCTGCACTATAGCATGGGGTACAAACCCCTACCTTGTGTGTACCCCATAGCGATGATTTGATTGGCTGAGCACCCCATAGCAATGATTTGATTGGCTGAGCACCTCATAGCGATGATTTGATTGGCTGAGCAATGTTCGTATTGAGGATAAAAAGTGAGGACAGAGAAATGAAGCCGGAAAACAGGACCTCACTCGTGACGTCATGTGGCAGCCAAGTCTATGGACTTTTAATGTTTGCTTTAAGCTGACGTCACGTGGCAGCCACTGTGGTTTTTTCCCCCTCCTCAATGAGTAAAAACACCAGTCTCATCAGTCTCCTCACGCCCAAGTTCTATTCTCCATCAAACAACGGAAAATAGCCCATCTGTAAAAGCTCACGACACGTTGCGGCTTCACTGCCTTCCATTGTGTCAAAGCAGTGTCCATGAGTGACTGCCAAAAAAGTCTGGAAAGCTTCCAGAAAACAGGCTTGCAGAATCGTTCTTGGCCAGAGGTACTCCCTCTCCGCACCCTCACATTGTGCACCCTAGCAGAGAGGAGGCGCACCCACCTATGCCTCGACTTTGCCACGAAGCTGTTCAAATCTAACTTCAGGAACTGGCTACCCCTCCTCAGGAAAGAGCTCTCTGGACGTCAAACTAGAAATGGAGACGACCTGGACACTCCCATCATGCAGAACTGAGAGATACAGAAAATCACCAATCCCATAATATATGTGCGGACTTTTTAAATGATAGTGGATTTTAGATTTGTGTTTTGCATTATTTGGATTTTTAGATAGGCTATTGCATTTTAGATTTGAAGTTTCATAACTGTGATCGGCAAAATAATTCAGTGTTTTTAATGGCACCTCTGTCTTTTTAAACCTGTGATCATGCTGAAAAGTTGTATAAACATAAACACGAGCAAGTCACTTAAGCCCTAAATGCCCCCTCCCAAGGAGCAGGCAGTCATCCGTGGGGGATATCTGAAACTGAATTTACGCTGGGGGAATAAGAAGGTCTACATCATCTTTTCCCGCTTTTCTTCCCCCTCTCTCTTTATCTATTTTCTGCTCTCTCGCTCTCTCTCTCCCTCTCCCTCTCTCTCGCTCTCTCATGTGCGTCATAGCTCACACAGGGGAAGCACGTGCTCAGCCAATCGGAAGGCAGACGGCTGGAGAGCGGACCTGAAAGGACGGGAGGGACGACAGTGTCCGAGTAACCGTGACAACAGCAGCAGCCACGGCGGGCGGTGGCGGACACACACACGCGCGTCCAGGCAGGTAGGCGTGACCCTGAGGCACCCTGCCCGCCGACCCAGAGGTTAACCCCTTAAACCCCCATCATGTAGTTGAACAGGGAGTCCCCTCAGGGCTCCATGCTGGTGTCTGACGTCCGTTTTCTCTTGTTGTGGGAGAAGGCTTCAGTGGCAAAACACCCGATCCACAAGCTTACAACGGCTTCACGCCGCGTTTCGAGCATGCCGAGGCGCTACTTTTAATGCTTTTGTGACGCAGTAGTATGATAAAGTAGGGAGCTAATTTATTAAAGACAAAGTTGATATGCCGTCTGCCCGACAGCTACAAAGCTCCATCTGACTGGAGCAATATAACTCTTTCACGCAGATCTGTTACCTCTCTTGGACCCGTAAGGACTTCCCTGTATTCACATTTCCAAACAACATGTTCATGTTTTAATTTTAATAATGCGTGTAATTACGTTTATTTCTAACTTTGATTTCCCCAATCTTGTTATTATTTTTTAACGAGTTGAGTGCTGGGGGTGTGGGTGGGAGATGGTGAGCAAGCCAACTGTCCCTGTACGTGTATGCATTGGGAATTTGTATTGCATGTGATGTTTTACCCATGTGTACAGATTGTTTACCCATGTGTATACAGATTGTGTATCTGTAATGTATGTGATGTTTTACCCATGTGTATACAGATTGTGTATCTGTAATGTATGTGATGTTTTACCCATGTGTACAGATTGTGTATCTGTAATGTATGTGATGTTTTACCCATGTGTATACAGATTGTGTATCTGTAATGTATGTGATGTTTTACCCATGTGTATACAGATTGTGTATCTGTAATGTATGTGATGTTTTACCCATGTGTATACAGATTGTGTATCTGTAATGTATGTAACCCTCTCTAAAATGAGACGCTGCATCTCAAAAGGGCCATGCTCTAGATACATTCTGACCAAATTCTAAATTCTGACCAACAATATACTGTAGAATCCATATTCCATATAAAACACATGTAGATTAAAAAAAAATGTATTATATAAAAGTGTGTATCATATAAATAACAATATAATAACTGTTTTAATAGCACCTTTCATGAACCCAAGGACGTTTTCCAAAATGAACCAACACACAAAAAAACAAAACAACATGTAAACATGTTGTGTCTAAGGGGCCTTGGGGTGCAGTAGTGCGTGCGTGCGTGCGTGTGCGTCATGCCAGTGACCTATTTGCGGCCACCGGGGGCGCCGGCCAGACATCCACACTGGTCTTAGATTAATTACAGCCAGCCGGCCCGCCAGCCAGCGTCCCATCATGCAACAGCAGGAGAGGAGCAGATAGCAGCTCCTGGATGCAACTCAACCTCCCATCATGCAACAGCAGGAGAGGAGCAGATAGCAGCTCCTGGATGGAACTCAACCTCCCATCATGCAACAGCAGGAGAGGAGCAGATAGCAGCTCCTGGATGGAACTCAACCTCCCATCATGCAACAGCAGGAGAGGAGCAGATAGCAGCTCCTGGATGCAACTCAACCTCCCATCATGCAACAGCAGGAGAGGAGCAGATAGCAGCTCCTGGATGGAACTCAACATCCCTTCATGCAACAGCAGGAGAGGAGCAGATAGCAGCTCCTGGATGGAACTCAACATCCCATCATGCAACAGCAGGAGAGGAGCAGATAGCAGCTCCTGGATGGAACTCAACATCCCATCATGCAACAGCAGGAGAGGAGCAGATAGCAGCTCCTGGATGGAAATCAACATCCCATCATGCAACAGCAGGAGAGGAGCAGATAGCAGCTCCTGGATGGAACTCAACAACCCATCATGCAACAGCAGGAGAGGAGCAGATAGCAGCTCCTGGATGGAACTCAACAACCCATCATGCAACAGCAGGAGAGGAGCAGATAGCAGCTCCTGGATGGAACTCAACATCCCATCATGCAACAGCAGGAGAGGAGCAGATAGCAGCTCCTGGATGGAACTCAACATCCCATCATGCAACAGCAGGAGAGGAGCAGATAGCAGCTCCTGGATGGAACTCAACATCCCATCATGCAACAGCAGGAGAGGAGCAGATAGCAGCTCCTGGATGGAACTCAACATCCCATCATGCAACAGCAGGAGAGGAGCAGATAGCAGCTCCTGGATGGAACTCAACATCCCATCATGCAACAGCAGGAGAGGAGCAGATAGCAGCTCCTGGATGGAACTCTCATATCACCACCGCCGTCAGGTGGAAACCTTCTATGTCCTTGTATGAACCGTTTCAATTTTTGAGTGGTGTAAACCACTCCTACGACTGGCTTTGTTAGTTTACGTGTCTGTCTGTACCAAAAAAATTAGCATGGTTGCTACGGTCACCCAGTTCACACGGGTGTGATTTCATTACGTCAGACATTACGTCAGACCACAGCTGATCAGGCTATATAAGACCTTACACCACTCAGTTCACACGGGTGTGATTTTTATTATATACAATATTTTTTAAACGTTTTAAAATAGTGACAGTAGCCGATCTACAAAGTAAACAACACATCAATCAACTATTTTCCACTAGTCTCGTGCGATGACATACAGTGGCTTAACACCATGGTGATAGGCCCCGGGGCAAACATTGTGTTTGTTTCCTTATATTTTGATGCTTGCTTATTCAACTTCTTCATGGATAAACAAGCTATTATTTTGAATTTGATAGAGAATGACAGAACGGGCTAAAGAAAAAAGCACAGAAGAATGAGCAAGAAAGACTTGATGCTCTTTGTTCAACCATCATATGAAACTGAACATGGAGGAAGCCTCTGGGCATTTTTTATAAAACAACATCTCTCATGCAGAAAAACATCTTAAGAAAGAATGAAAGAAAGACGCAAAAAGGGAAATAAATGAAAGAAAGCAAAGGAAGAAAGAAAGCGAAATGAATAAAGAGAACGGCACAAATAAATAAAGAAAGAAAGAAATAAGAGAAAGGTAAGAATGAATCAATAAGATAAAGGTAAGAATGGTTAAGAAATGAAAGAGATAGAAAGAAAAACACAGCGGGAGAGAACTAAAGAAAAGAGGAGAAGGGAAAGAGATTAGAGAGATTGAGAGAGAGAGAGAGAGAGAGAGAGAGAGAGAGAGAGATTGAGAGAATCCACCCAGAGACAGAGGTGTACTTTCCTCACAATGCCATGTGCCGTGACGCACATGACAGCGTGATGAAAATAAAAGCCACACCTCTGTGTGTGTGTGTGTGTGTGTGTGTGTGTGTGTGTGTGTCTCTCTCTCTCCCCCCTCCCTCTCTTGGATCAAATGCCCCGCTGTTTGGTTCCTAGTATCAACAACAATGGAGAGCTACTCGTACACAAAGGTCCAGCAGCTTGCACTGCACAGCACTGCACTGCACTGCACTGCACTGTACTGTACTGTACTGTACTGTACTGTACTGTACTGTACTGTACTGTACTGTACTTTGGAAGCAGAAGGTCTCCTCATTGGCTCAGTGAGACGGTGACATGACGACTGGCTAGGTTTCCAAAGCAGTAGGCATAGCTTTGTTAACCCATTAAGACCCGGGAAAAAATATATATCAGCAGTTCTCAAACGCTTTTGTGTCAAGAAAAGCGTTTAAATTATATGCATTTGGCCGTCCCACCTGGAAATGTTTTCTGCCAGGGACCTCCCCAGAAGAGAGGATTTGTGAAAATCTAAATTATTGAAACATTTTCAAAAGACTGACGTAGCAGATGTACGCACTGTGACGCACGTGGGCTCCCAAATGGCCCAAAGCACTACAATTGCAATGAAACCGTAATATAACATTGATAGAGAGAGATAAATGGCATTTTCTTCTGTGCTGCTAAAAACTCTTTTTTTAGCAGCACAACCCTCCTGTGGCAAAACGAGAAAACTTAAATGTTCTCCAATGTTGAAGCGCTCTGCCCTACTGGTCAGAGGTGGCACTGCAGGCGGACCCGTGTAGTTATGACAAGGAAACCCCATGCAGCTGGGCTTTAACATTGGTGTCCAAATCGAAAAAAATGCCGAAGTAGAGCGTTCTTCAAAACGCCACTGAGCAACTCCCATCGAAATGAATATACGTTGTTACTTCCACGGATCCGAGCTGGAATACAATCGACTCATTGATCATTGAAAATAAATTTGCTCTGAAAATGCACACAGCCCAACCATCTGACAACATGACGGCCCACCCATCTGACAACAAGTGGTCAGAATGCCAACGCTTTCAAGATTCAAGTACTTTTGTTAAATTCCGGACTTTTACTTGTAAGAGAATATCTTTACATTGCAGTATCGATACTTTTACTTAAGTAAAAAAACTTGAGTAGTTTTTTCCAAACACTGCATGTCGGTAGGGATCTCCAGTGGTCCAGGGTCAATGTGAGGCACATTGAAAAGTGCTTTTGGATAAAAGAAAAGGTGCAATATAAAACTGACGTTGCAGAGTGTGAAGCGTATACAGGTAAGTGGTTAATGTTACATTTAATGCAGCATTAAGCACTTAAAGCACTCTGCATCAAAGTGTTCTCTTCCACAATCTGTCAATGTGAATCAGAATGCGTTTTGTCTTATGACTCACCTCTCAGACAAACGGCATATGTCCGTTTAATCACATTCTGCCCGTCTGAACGTGGACCCACACGCTGCACTCGCCTGCGGGCGGCCATGGCGGCATTGCACTGGCAACCGCGGTGTGTGCGGAGCTGCTGCCAGCCACAAGACAGATGTAAGCATCCGCCATTAGGAGAGAGCACCGTCCGTTACTATAGTCTTTATCAGCAATTGTGGTACACAGCGACATGGAAAAATGCACATAGGCGCATTATTCTGAATGCTCACCCTCTGCATTAAAAATGTACAGACCTATATGTGTAAAATGTAAAAAAACAGACTTGTAAGCAAATTGAGCCTGTTCAGTCCTATTGAGTAGACCTTTGGCTTAGCCTAAGCAAAATGTATAGTCTTCGCACAGTGGTGCTGCTTGTTGCTGACGAGAGCTGGCCGTGGGCAGTGGGCAGGCCGGGGAGCGACTCAGGCAGCATTGGATGCAAAAATTATTCCATGTTCGAATATTCCTTTAAAAAATTATAGAATAAATAAGGTAGTCTGAATTAAAATATATCAACAAACAATAGTCTGCCTCGCGATATTTCAGCAACATGAAAGGCTTGTGAGCTCTGAGCAAGCATTGTCAAGTCAAACTCGTCGTATAGCGGGTTAGCCTGGCTAATAAGCCAGACTCAAATCACACTGTCGTGTGGTATTTGAGTCTGGAGATGCTGTGTATGGATCTTGTTTCCCAGGGGGCGGGTTCAAACATTTTCTCTTTGACGCAATTGGTTAGAGCTACTGTCAGTCAAAGGTCTCAAGCATTGAACATCACTGTACCAAAGCCTGCCCATATTGCATACCGTGTCCCGATTGGCCACACCAGTTCTCTGGTGTAGGAAATGGGCGTACAATTGAACCTCTCCAGACCGTAATCCGCCGACAGGCAAATTTTTTTTGCCAACGGCTGATTCGGTCTGGCTTATTAGCCAGGCTAACAGCGGGTGGCTGCGTGCCGGTACGATCCAAATAGGACCGTAAATTGCTTTGTGAATCAGGCCCAGTTTTAGTCATCATAGCTTATTATTTATTTAGTTTTCGTCAGTGATAAAAGGTAGTCGACGAATAAATTCGTCATAGTTTTAAGTCGACAAAATGAACACTGGTGACATGGTAAAAGCACTTTACCTGGCCAGGGTTTGTCTGCTCAATGCATCATGAGACGTGTAGGATCAGAGAAAGGAAGACCAAAGAGAAAGGAGGAACTTCCTCTGTCAATATGTGTTGCATCGTAAATATTCTTGTATCTATAGTCTACAAAAATCATCAATAATTCACTGAAATGAGCATCAATAACATGAAGGTCTAAGCTAATTGTTCACTTAGGGCAGGCCATAGGTCTTCAACAGGGAGTCCGGGACCCATAGGGGGTGTGTGTGGGGGGGGGGGGGGGGGGGGGGGGACGACCACATTTTTGTGCGCTAGCCCCTCCTATGCACAGCTTTGTCTGTATGTTTGTACCACGGAATGTGATGATTTGATTGGCTGAGCACGGTATGTGATGATCTATGATGATGTACCATGATAAGAGCGATTTTTATTCTTTTCTTTTCAGCCACCTGAAACTTAGCATAAGTATTCTGTGAGAGGAATATTCACAGACAATAGCAGATCTACAAGGTCAGTCACAAATTTGCGTCACTCTGTGGCAAAGATTTGGTGGATAGGGGAACACATGATTAGTGCTGTCAAACAAGTCTATGAAGGGATCTACTGTATTAAATCTATGAAAAAGTTTAATCTGCAACACAGTTTTTATACAAAATGGTAGTAGTGCCCCCCAGAGTAGTGCTCTCCCTCAGATAAGGGGTCCTTGAAAAACATTGAAGACTCCTGACTTATAGCGACTCGTCTCAACTCTTGCCTACTCTATTGTGTTTCTTGGAAATTATTCTTATAATATTTACCGATTAGAGGAGATTGGGGGGAGCCGGGATCAGAGTTTGGTGGGTGAAAGCAGAGGATTAAGGCGAGGGAGAGAGGTTCTATTTCTGGCCTGAAATGCCTGACAAAACCACAGTGACGTCAGCGCATGTGGCCACGGGTGACATGTGATGCACTTCCTGTGGCTCTCATGGGGCGTCCAGGAAGCTCAGCTGACCTCGTTTTGTTTCTGCCCACGACGCCAGTCTGGATTTCGGCGAACTGAAACCGTGACGACAAAATGTGTCGACTGCCTTTTTGTCACTGATGAAAAACATAATAACTAAGCTATGATGACGACTAAAACAAAGACTAAATATGTTGACAATTTCGTCAATAAATAAAAACTAGACTAAAGTGTTAGGAAGGGACAAGTGGAGAACTACAACTAAAAGACAAGTTTGGTTGCACTCTGAAAATAGCAGATCCACGAGATCACAACGCTTTTCAGCATGCAACCAAGTGAAAAATCAGGCACATATTTGGCGACAAAATCAACTGCAGATTTTGTCAACTAAAATCATATTATTTAGTCGACTAAAACTAGAATAAAACTAAAAAACTCTGATTGCATTAAACGGCCTTAAACAACGTTTAAAGACGGGGTGAAATGGCTATTTGGAGCATTTTAGTTTGTAGTATCACTCTCAAACGGAAAGATGTGCGTTTTTTGAACCAATCAGAACGACGCATCCCTCCAGGCTATGGGACGTTTCTCTGCTACGTGCACGATGCGTGCACACACATGCAGATTGATTGTAAACAAAGTGAGAGAGAGACCTATAATGTTTTCAGATACATATTTTAGCGTGCTGATTAAGTTTAAAACGAGTAATACACTGTCTGGATGTCATCTTGAATGAGATTAAAAACTGAGTATTTCTGTAATCAAAACCACCTGTGTTTGGAGGACGACGCAGCAATGGGAATAAAACGGGCGAATTTAATCAAGATTAATATGCATGTGAGCTTTGACACCACGTCATCACGTTTTTGTTCAAATGAAGTAATTCAATTTTTTTTTTATTGACTTTTGAATAAAAATTTTCCCTTTTTTGGCTTACATCGTTAGGTATGCCCATATGATGACCACGGATATGGTCTAAAAGTGTCCGCGGGTGGTTGCGGATTTATAAATTGGAATGAATGAATACGGTGGGATAACGGGCGGATAATGACGTGTGGGCACGTCATAAGCAATCCAACCGACAGGTTGCTAGGATGTGTGTACACGTCCTATAGCGCATTTTCAATGATATCAAACGAGAAGAATATTCAGATTTCTTTCCTTTTTTTGTTTTTAGTTGGCCTCCAAGGCCACCATAGTATACTCTTCGCTTTTCGTTAAATGGTGCATTTATATAGCGCCTTTATCCAAAGCGCTTTACATAGATTGTGCATCACACACACACACACACACACACACACACACACACACACACACACACACACACACACACACACACACACACACACACACACACACACACACACACACACACACACACACACACACACACACACACACACACACACACACACACACACACACACACACACACACACACAGCAGAGGAAACCATGCAAGGCACCAACCTTTCACATCGAGAGCAATTAATTTTAGGGGTTCGGCGGTCTTGCTCAAGGACACTTCCGACACAGACTCTGGGGGAGCCCACAGGGATCGAACTGGGAACCTCGTGGTTCCCATCCAGCCGCTCTACCAGTCACTCCTCCGCTGAGCCACTGCCGCCCGCCCCAGTCTGCTGCCCAGTGAGTCTTAACCGGCCACATATAGCGGGAATAACGGGACACGGACCCGTGTTGTTTTTGGCAGCACATTTAGATTTTAGTTTTAGTCGTTAGTCTCTTGAATAGTTTCCATTTAGTTTTAGTCACATTTTAGTCACCCGGAATGTTTTAGTGTTAGTCTAGTTTTAGTCGACTCAATGTCATAGGATTTTAGTCGACTAAACCCACCATTTAATTAGTCGACTAAAATGTGTTTTGGCGTGCCTTGATGCCGTCGTAATGGCTGATTTTACATTTGCTGAAAATAGCCGATCTACAAGCTCACAACGTGACGCACTGCGACGCGTTGTGAGCTTGTAGATCGGCTATTTTCAGCATGCAACCAAGTGTAAAATGACTTATACTGGATCTCCTGTCCACTATTCCCTTCCTAACATTTTAGTCTAGTTTTTATTTGTTGACACAATTGTCAGTATATTTAGTCATCGTAGCTTCGTTTTCATTTAGTATCCATTTCGTTTTCGTCAGTGAAAAAAACGTAGTCAACGAACATTTTTCGTCTTAGTTTTAGTCGACGAAATAAACACTGACGCGGACTAACGCGTGCCCTCCGCGGTAGGCTCCCTTGCCCGGGCCACGCACAACGGGCATCGCGTGCCAAAAATAGTCGACCTACACGCTCACAGCGCGTTGAGATTTCCATTTCCAGCATGCGATGGTGAAGCATGAATTAGGCATAACCCTATGAGCCATTCTAAGCTAACCTTCTGCTAACTTTACTCATGGTTCATTAATGGAGGGGAAATCCCCACAGCCTCTCTACCGTGTGGATAATGTGAAAATTCAACTCTCTCAGAAGGCTAAAAATATAAATACTACTTGGACACAGTCTCTGTGGTCTGTCATGTTGGGTGCATTTCAACACCCTCCTTATCAGGAGTAGTGTGGACAGTACTGTGTGCGTGTGTGTGTGTGTGTGTGTGTGTGTGCGTGTGGTGGAAAAAACACTCAACATTTGTATTTAATTGTAGAACTATTGATAGGTAGTAATTGTGACAGGCCTAAGCTTTGCTTTTGCACATAAACAAATGCAAACACGATTACATTATAAACAAATTGCTCCTGCAATTAATGTTGGTGAATATAAGCGCATTTATGTTACACTCCCCCTGAAGGAATGTTCTCTAGTGCCACAGAAATCAATAGGTCATCAATGTTGGTGTAACATGAGCAACGATGGCGCCAGTAGGCAGAAAATAAATAAATACATTACATAGATCCATACATACATACCAGTACTTTGTGTGTGATGCACTAGCATCATAATTACTAAATAATTAGTAATGGTTTATAATTATAATTAATATATAGGAAAATATAAACAAACAAAAATCAATTTTTGGCACTTAAAGTGACGTGATTGATTGACATCAAGAAGGGCCTGTCAACTCCCTTCACACCATGGCTTCTAAAGTAGGGAAAACCACTTCAATGCAATGCTTTTTTTCTCAAGAGTCAGTAGTATTACAAAGATCCAGAAAACCTACTGTACCACTTCCGTACAGAATGTGCGGAAGGCTTTCCCCCCCCCCCCCCCCCCCCCCCCCAAGTGTGTTTATCTTATATGTAAAGCCAGTGCTGCTATTCCAAAGCAGTGTTGTTTTTGGTGGCACATTTTTATTTTAGTTTTAGTCATAGTCTCTTGAATGGTTTTCATTTAGTTTTAGTCACATTTTAGTCACCCGGAATGTTTTAGTCGACTAAAATGTATTTTGGCAGGCCTTGATGGCGTCATATTGACTGTTTTTTCACTTGCTGACCATGTGTAAAATGACATACTGGATCTCTTGTCCACTAGTCCCTTCCTAACATTTTAGTCTAGTTTATATTTGTCGATGAAATTGTCAGTATATTTAGTCTTAGTCATTATTTAGTTTCCATGTAGTTTTTGTCAGTGGAAAAAGGTAGTCGACGAAAGATGTTCCTCTTAGTTTTAGTCGACGAAATCAATACTGGGTACTGGGTAGGTCATGTTGAGCTGGTCATTTTACTAGTAGCTCTCAAGTAAAACAAAAAGTGTGGGCACCCCAACCCTAATTGAGGCAAAGGTTTGAAGTTCAAACCTTTGCCTCAATTGATTTTTAAATGGTGACATTTGTAAAAAAATTAAATAAAAGAACCACCGCTCATCTGCTGAAAAAACTGCCTGAAGAATTAAGGTGAGTAGACCGAAAGCTTGATAAATAAATACTTTGTGCGCAGATCTGAGTGTGCGGAGCTTGAGTGTGCGGAGCTTCCCTTTATTTTTTAAACAGTGACATTTAAAAAGCTATGCTGGCTATGTTCACTATTTCTGCACGCCGCCATTGTACAATAAAGTGTAAAACAGGATCAAGTGGTTAAGCAGACTAATCGATTTAGGACGATTATAAAAATTAAATTCAACAATGTTCGTGTTGATTTGTTGATATGGAAGAATATAATTAGATTATTTTTTAATATATATATTTTTTTTTTTTATCCCACGATTTTGTAACCCATTTTTCACCCCTGTGTTGAATTTTCAATTAATCTACATGAGCATGATTAAGGCCTCTTTTAGATGGCGACGGTCTCCAGATAAACGGCAAAGTCCCGTTGCGTTCTCATTTTTTGTTGACCCTTTACACGAACGCACACTTTATGAAAACGATATAATGTCGCTAGGTGGTGGTAACCCACTTACAAGAAGAACAACCAGGTAGCTCCCCCCTTCACGCAACCTTATCGGGGTTTGACACACAGGCTGACAGGCAGTGACACACAGGCTGACAGGCAGACCAGAGGCATGCAGGCAGAGCACGCCACGGGATGGTTATATATTTTATAATACATTAGGCTACATAAACACTGCTGCCGCCTATCACAAGGCATTTCATTTACATCATGGTTTTACATTCACCATCGCTGATGAGCGGCACTTTGTAGGCGAGGAGGGAGGCTTGTTCATTGTAGAAAGTCCATTATATCATATATGGCTCTGCATCAATGTAATAAACATATGCGTTGTGAGCCAACGTGAGCCATGATTCACCGTTTTGCCTGTTTACATTACATGGAGACGGGAGGAAACGGCGTTCTCAAAGATTTCCACTTTGGGAGGTGGTTTCACTTTGTTGCGTTTTCACCTCCTGAAAACGCCGTTCTCGTATAAAGGGACCCCATCAAACGATACTTTATTTTACAGTTTTCTATGAACACCGTTCTCGTGTAAAGACCACATAAGTCAGTAATAGCTATTCTAATCTAAATGTCGGTTTCGATAGATTTTCGGTGAACTGCCAAACCCTACCTGATACCACACATGCAACAGGGGTCAGTGCACACGTGTGTGTGTGTGTGTGTGTGTGTGTGTATGTGTGTGTGTGTGTGTGTGTGTGTTTGAGATTGTGATGCACCATGCCAGATGGTGCGCCCTGCACCAGCCAGCCTCTTCTAAGCCCATAAACAGAGACATGGGTGACATTTTGACAGACAGGGTGGAAACAACATGAAAGAGAGCTGCCAGTAACAGACAGAGAGAGAGAGAGAGAGAGAGAGAGAGAGAGAGAGAGAGAGAGAGAGAGAGAGAGAGAGAGAGAGAGAGAGAGAGAGAGAGATGAGTGATTCGATCACAACACGCCCCACAAAACCTCTCTCTCACACACACACACACACAGCCGTGCAGGCATGACAGCACACCTAGCCCGTTAATAGCAGATTTGAGAACGGATTAATCACAAGAAATATCATCAGTTTTGCTGATTACAGATTAGACTATAGAGTTTTGTCAGAGCAGCAGCATTATTGACTTAGGAATGGAACACAAAAGGGGCAGGTATACGCTCCTGTATTTAATTGTAACTAAATAAATAAATAATAAAAGTAATTTATTATGGTAGTACATGGAGAGCCAAATATTTTCTTAGGTGGTACTTCAGTATAAAAAAAGGTTGGGGACCACTGCTTTACACCACTGACTAATAGGCTTATTTTTGCTATTCTCTCTCTTGTTCTGCATCATGTCAGGCAGGATGATTGTATAGCATGCATAATAATAGGTAGGTATTATCGTTTATCGTGATAAAAAAACACTCATAATCGTATCGCAGGGATTTAAATGTATCGTGAAATTGTCCTCCGTCGTACACTGGGATGCATTAGCTTTTGTTGAGCTGCAAATTCAGTACTGCCTGTAAAGAGCGCTTTTGGTATACGCTATTATTTCACAGAGCAAAGAGGAGAGTTGACGCCATTAGCTCAGACTGATTTTAAGCCCCGAGTATATCACAGTATCTCCAGTCTCATTCTTTAGCCATGTAACATTCCCTAAGTCACTGGTTCAATATTTATCTACAATGTCTGTTTGTTCACCTAATGTCAATTGTCTAATGTAATCCTGGGTGCTACACTCCCTGCATAACATAATGTCCCTGTCAACCTGGGGATGACGGACTGACCTCATGCTTCCTTTAATGCATGAGGAGTCCAAGCCACTTAGTTCTTTTCACCTGACGGATGGACGTAGCGCGTGGAAGGAACACATTATTCCAAATAGTTCCTTTCCCCTCCATCAGGTGACCCGGCTGACCAGAGGGTCACAGTATAGAGACCAGGATTACTGCTTGTTTTTTGTGAGGGTACCTACCCTAGGGGACACGGGGAGAACATGCAAACTCCACACAGACTGTCTTTTCTACCAGTTCTCTTCCATAGCCATTTCTAGAAAATGCCTACTAAGCTACTTAAAGTTAATACAGACGGTACATTTTTCACAATGAACATGTACACTGGTAGTGTACTGTACTGGGCCAAACCTCAATCTTGTAACTGTACCTCATTAAAAACGAATATTTGTGCAAATTCAAAGACCAAAACAACACAGTCTTGTACAATTGTCACGTTGTTGTTGTCTAGACTGTATGAAATGTCTCCACACATCTCAAACCAACAGTGCCAGTACTTAATCCGTGTCATAAGCTACTTAATTAATTTAATCATGGAAGACAGGCTGTCATTGTGGACACGGTGGAAGAAAGCAGTCCTGGGGGTTAGCGGGGTGGGGTTGGCGAACATCGATACTTTGCATATTTCTGCCTCTCAATTATTTCGGCCACAATCACAATCAAGTTCACATGATGGGAACGACACTACAGTCTACACAATCTGATCTTCCATTTGTGCTGAAACGTCGCCATAATCTTTTAATGCCCCGGCCCGCTTATAGTTTCAAAGATTCTGGGAAATACTTTATGATGTTCGCAGAAGTGAACGCAATTGAATTGTTGTGTTATGGCAGATTTATTTTTCTCTGTTTTTGTCTTTTTTTTCCTTTTATCAAGGACAGGAACGGGAGAGTGGATCACACGATCGATAGGATCCAGGAGACGTCTCTCTGCCACGCTGCATTAAAGACAAGCTTCTGCATTGCAGATATGGCTCTCCCGTATCCCATTACAGCAACCTATAGTGCTGATCAAGAGGGAATTATGGCTGCACTGTACATAATGACATGCATGAGCATACATTCCCAATGGAACCATAACAATGTGGTCCATGACCCACACATGAGTCCCGACCCAGTGTTTGGGAACCACAGGTGTACATGATAGATAGATACTTTATTTGTCCTTTCGGAAATTTGTTTTAATGTATGGACGCATATGATGCCTCATTCACACCTAAAAGACACCTGTCTTGTCCGTGTCTTGGGTCTTGTCCGTGTTTAATGGCCGCCCCCAATGCATTTCCAATGGAAGTCACATGGTTTGACCAAACATTTTTGTTTGATGGGGATGTGACTTCCATTGGAAATGCATCGGGCGGCCATTAAACACGGACAAGACACAAGACACGGTCAAGACAGGTGTTTTTTTAGGTGTGAATGAGGCCATCCAAGATCCTCCAAAACACAGACACACAGTGGTGGAAAAAGTACTCAATGTTTTTGTTTTAAGTAAAAGTATCAATACTGCAATATAGAAATGCTCGTAAGACTAGTAACATTTTGGAATTCACTTGAGAAAAAGTATGAAAGTATTGGCATCAATATGTACTAAAAGTACTCATTATGCAGAAGTTTTCAAATATATAAAAATGCTTTTGAAAATAGCTGATCTACTGTACAAGCTCACAATGTGTCGCGACGCATTGTGAGTGACACACACACACACACACACACACACACACACACACACACACACACACACACACACACACACACACACACACACACACACACACACACACACACACACACACACACACACACACACACACACACACACACACACACACACACACACACACACACACACACACACACACACACACACACACACACACACACACACACACACAATTAGGCCGAAAGTGGGACCGAAAAGTCCCACTTGGCTACCCGCTGTCCCCACAGAGGCTACTGTAGCTGTGGCTGACATCTGAAGGGAGGAATGAATAATTAACTAGAGGGACCCAATCTGTCTGCACTCCGTCTAGGCGGCTGCGCTGCCATATTACTCACTGAGAGGGAGAGAGAGAGAGAGAGAGAGAACGAGGGAGCACTTTCAAACTGCTCCATGACACTGACTGGACGTGCAGAAGCTCCCATTGTGTGTGCACAGATTAGACGCACAGATTACAGTACAAAGCGCACAATAGAAGAGAGAACACACACACACACACACACACACACATACACACAAAGACTTGCGCAACCAAATTCATCTGGCTCAGATTAAAACCTGGGTGGGTGGGAGAGGGTGAGCAAGCTGTCCGTGTACCGGCAAATATTATGTATGTATTATTATCTGTATGTTTTTATGTACAGTATCATGTTCATGTTTCATGGGTACTCCTTGAAAATGAAGATGCTGCATCATTCTCAAGGGGCTATCCCCATTCCCTTCAATACAAAATCAGAAATCTGTAAATCCGCCACAGACGTTGAGAGCATGTCCATTATTACACAAGCTTGTCTCTGATTTAGGGCACATTCACACCTGTAGTCCAGTAGACTCGGTGTTATTGGGGGGTGACGTTGCATCGTTGTTGTATTTTTTGGGGCAGAGCCATCTAATAGAAGAGTTACAATATTGAGGGGGCTGAAACAGAGCGCTCAAGCGCTGTTCATGCAGCCTGGAGGGGGACAAGCTAGAGTTTGAAATACATTGTTTTCAACGAGGGCGGCGCAAATAAGAGCAATTTTAGGCATGTGTGCAACATGCCAACTGTTTAAGTATTGTACAAGTATTGTATCACCATTACATCACCTAATCAACATGAGTTAGACTTTAATATATTAGCGCCCCTCACTTCACACGGGTGTGATTTCTTTTTTTTTTAATTTTGTATCTAATGCATCAACTTTTCATTTGGGCGTGTTTATCCATGAATGTGGATATGTACATCCATCCATCCATCTTCAACCGCTTATTTGTAGTCGGGTTGCGTGGGCAACAGCTCCACCAAAGAGCTCCAGACTTAAGTGGTTGACACCCAGCACAATGAAACATACACATAGTACATTTAGCCAGAAGCTTATGTTTCATACATAGAAAATGTCAAAACCTACTGTGTAATGAAAGGTAGAAAAGAAAAGCAGCGCACCTTGGCCCAAAATGGTTGAAAATCTGTCAACATGTTACAATTTGTATTCATGCGGGCCTCGACGCGTCATCATGCATCGCGTTTTCGTTCAATGGAAGTATTTTTCCATAATGCTCGCTTGAAGCACAATTAGGTAATTGTGCTCCTATTCAAAATATAAAAGGCACACCATTTCAATGGCTTGGTTGAATGCTTCTGAAAGTTCTTCTGATTGTAATTCTACTTCGTCATGGTCATTTCAGTATATGGACTGCTGAGCTTAATTACAGCCCTGAAATTCAGAGCACCTGATTGCACCTCTTGAATTGTTAAACGGTGACCCCAAGTTACAAGAATCAGCTGATTCAGATTAGATGGAAACATATTGGCTGACAAAAAGTAAAGGGCTAAAATAATTGTCAGACTAAAACTAGACATGTCAACAGTTTTTGTTGACCAAAACTAGACAAATAAATGTACGGATTATTGGACTAAGATTAAGACTAAAATGCTCGACTTTTAGTCGACTAAAACGTGACTAAATAAAAATAGGAGGAGTTCGACTAAATAGTATAAAAACTAACAACGGTGATTGAAACTGGACTAAGAATGAGACTACATTTAAAAATAGCCAACAAAAACAACACTGGTTCACACCCATATTTTGGGCGTAAGGGAACTTTCCAAACTTCGTACGTTAGTAGCCTATAGATTCCTAGAATAAGGAATTCTGATGGATATACAGCAAGCTTTGGTCCCATTTAAGTCTACATCCAAGCAGACTTGAGAAAAAAAAATCACAGACAAAAAAGATTATTCAGACTACTAACGTGGGAAGTTTGGAACTACACATATCTCCGACTGCATGAATGTGCGGCCTCTCCTGAATATAAGTTAGAGACAGGAGGCGTCTAGAGAGTGTGTACGCCTGTATGCACGTCAGTGTTGTTTTTGGCAGAAAATTTAGTTTTAGTCATAGTCTCTTGAATAGTTTTCACTTAGTTCTGGTCCCATTTTAGTCACCCGGAATGTTTTAGTGTTAAGTCTAATTTTAGTTGACTAAATATCATAAGATTTTAGTCGACAAAATCTACAGTCGATTTAGTCGACTAAAATGTATGTTGGCGGGCCTTGATGCCGTCGTTATGGCTGATTTTACACTTGCTGAAAATAGCCGATCTACAAGCTCACGCGGCGCGTTGTGAACTTGTAGATCAGCTATTTTCAGCATGCAACCAAGTGTAAAATTACTTATACTGTCTTGTCCACTAGTCCCTCCCTAACATATTAGTCTAGTTTTTATTTGTTGACGAAATTGTCAGTATATTTAGTCTTAGTTGTAGTCATCATAGCTTAGTTTGTCAGTGAAAAAAGGTAGTCGACAAACATTTTTCGTCTTAGTTTTAGTCGACGAAAACAACACTGGCCTGTATGCACGTTAGAACTGCCTAGTATGCATCTAACTAACAACCACAGCTATAGTGCTCAACAGTGGGGTCTCCGGATGTGAGAAAATCCCATTCACACACCGAACAGAGGATTGAGATTATTAGAAATAATGTCCTAACAATCCAAGGTAGACCTGCTATATGAGATTGCTAAATGGTACTTGTAGCTGTTATGCTCCTGTGTAGAAGACACAACTTCACACCCTGTCGCTTGGCAAAGTGTTCATTCTGTAGAAAAGACACAACTTCACACCCTGTCGCTTGGCAAAGTGTTCATTCTGTAGAAAAGACACAACTTCACACCCTGTCGCTTGGCAAAGTGTTCATTCTGTAGAAAAGACACAACTTCACACCCTGTCGCTTGGCAAAGTGTTCATTCTGTAGAAAAGACACAACTTTACACCCTGTCGCTTGGCAAAGTGTTCATTCTGTAGAAAAGACACAACTTCACACCCTGTCGCTTGACAAGGTGTTCAGTCTGTATGAAAGTGTGATCTGTGCACACTTCTGTGAGGAATGAGGATGACTGGAACTCTGTCTTTATCCGTTTTACTGGGAATTAGAGTTGGGGATCGGAGGAACCGGATCGAACAGTAAAATGAAACCCTTGCGGATCCATTTGGTTTCATTTTAGGCTCTCAAGAGTAAACCTATTGTTAAACATCTGCATTACTTAATTTACAAGAACTATACACAATTAGAGAATGTAGAACAATTGTTATTTTGATCGTTTGCCGGCCTGTTGTCTCTACCTCTCGACAAAAGTCTTCTGTCTGCGAGGCTAAATCTCAGTGGCTCAAATGCAGAATGGGCCTTGATATGGAAAGGTTTTGGAAGACCACTCACTGGTTTAAATCTTAAAAGGATCCCAACCCTGCTGGGAACGAGCTAAATCCCATTAACCTATCAAGACCTGGAACACATCTGTGTCACCTTAGCTTTTATCCAATTCAACCATTATATTAAACTTTATCTATTGGAAAAAAAAAACATATATACTCTTTCAAAGCAAACATTTTTAACTCCAACCTTTGCTAATGGGGGGTCCCTAGCTGGAACAACATATTTTCAGATGGGGGTTGGCGGTGATATAGAAACAGGTTTTTTTTCAGAAAACTGTCATGATTTAGAAGACATTTGCAGAATCTGGTCTCAGGTCTTCTCAGACGCTTATAAGCTGCAGCGGGCGATGGTGACACACAGCAGCAACAGAACGATGTCCCCATGCAGGCTCTTATCTCCCCCAGGAGGAGAGTGTGAGTGAGTGGACGACGTGCTTAATCAGCACGGCCAGCTGGATTTGAACTCTGTAATCAGGAAAGCGGGCCGAACCCTCTGTTGTGATTGGTCGGGACTGCTAGACAAGAAGCAACTATGCCACAGTGTGTGTGTGTGTGTGTGTGTGTGTGTGTGTGTGGGGCCTGGAGTATTTTTGGCTGCCCTTAACCACAGACCAATAGAGAGTGATAGAGATGTAGAGAGAGAGAGAGAGAGAGAGAGAGAGAGAGAGAGAGAGAGAGAGAGAGAGAGAGAGAGAGAATTGTCTGTTGCTCAACCACTATAGTGGACCACAGCATAATTACAGGTGGTCCGTGGGAAACATTTTTAGTGTTTAGAAATATACAGTATATTACCTATGTTAAAAGTATGAAAATATGTTAATTAATTTATAAATATTTTTTTGAGTGGTGCAACCACTCCTATACGGAGCTTTGTGTGTGGCTGTGTCCCTGTGTCCCTGTGTCCGAGCACGGAAATAGCGTAGTATCACTGTTGTGCAGCCTAACACACACACATTAACTGTATGATTTCGGGTGGTACAGTACAGTACAGTACAGTACATTGACCCCCTGGGGATGGTAACTGTCATTTCTCAACCGTTTCGGACGCGGGGCGGCTCGCCGGAACCGGCCCGGCTCCCTAGGCACATTCCTGGGGGTCTGGATGTTCCGGGGACCCGCCAGGGGGCCCCCACATGGTAACACTGGGCGTGTTCCTGTGGGTCTGGAAGTTCCGGGGACCCCCACACGGAGTTGCATCACTCACTTCACACGGGTGTGATTTTTAACAATTCCTGCCGCGATTAGTTAACGGTTTAACTGCTTGTGACGTAACGTTCCGCCAGAAGGAATCCAACCGGCAACTGCTTCTGGCGTAATGTTCCGTCTGATAAGCTTTATTATTGATATCAAACCGGATCGCTGATTTCTATTTTTGTATTCTTTTTTTGGCTTGGCCTTTCCTTCTTTAGCGATCCTAGACCGGGTTGCGCAACCGCGCTCCCGTCCGCCTCCCATTATACAGGCTGACTAAAAAGCTAATCTATGGAGCTCTCCATGGTTTGGATAAAATGCGCAATGTTCGGAGGTCTTTGCTGATTATCCGGTGGTTTAGATGGAAACATTGGCGCTTTCTAAAGCAAGGATGGCTTCATTTTAGCTCACTAGCATTGACGCAAATTATTTAGCATTAAGATGGACGCTCCAAACAGGATGTCAGTGGAGTGTGTGCTTCATTGAAATAGCCTCGGTAGTCTGCGGTTGGCTCTGCATCCAGCAGGAGGCAGTATATGGGTTAAAGAATGATTACTATATGCCAGGATATCGCCCCGTTCAACCCTTATTTTGAAGATCCAAAACATTGCGACCGAATGTTGTCAGCTTAATGGTGTGTGTTGACTCTCGACCGGTTGTTGTTCTCTGCCTGGAGCATGATAAGTACAGGCCGGCACCATTACTGCGACCGCCAGGCTCCGTGCAATAAGTGTTGTTTTTACCAGAAATGCTGCCTGGGAGGGGGATTTGGAGTCTAAAGCGACTGAAAGCGTGTGCGCACGCGCAACCAAGATGGCGCAGTCCAGTGTCTAAGCTAACAACAGATAGCCATCCGAAGCTAATGTGAGTAGCCTTTCCACTAGATCAGATCAAACATGTTTATACAACTGAATAAATGTAGCCTACGTATTTTGGCAGCGGCGCTTCCTGACAATTAACGCAGGCTAAAAAAAAATGACGGGGATTGTGTTAACCACTAGGCGTCTTGCAGTAAGTAAGGATTGTGTTAACCACTAGGCGTCTTGCAGTAAGTAAGGATTGTGTTAACCACTAGGCGTCTTGCAGTAAGTAAGGCTGTAAACAGATACATGATCAGATCCAGTTTTTACCACCTGAGGCTTTTAGCTAAAATCAAGTCTGTGCTCTCCTAGTGATTTCTATTCCTTTATCACCACCCGTTTGGACTACTGTAACGCACTGGATGTTGGCTTAAACCAAGCCTCCATTGCTCGGCTTCAGTTAGTGCAAAATGCCGCGGCACGCCTCTTAACTGGAGCCCGCAGGCGTGACCACATCGCACCCGTTCTGGCGTCACTTCACTGGCTCCCTGTGCACTTCAGAATTGATTTTAAATTTGTATCGTTTGTTTTTAAATCACTGAATGGTTTGGCACCCCAGTATCTGTCGGAACCTATTGAGGTATATAATCCCCCTGCGGTCTGCGGGGCAGCTAAATCTTAAGGTCAAAAAGAAGACCCGCTGAAAGACCAGAGGGGTTGTACGATTTGTCACATACGTTACCGCAGTGAAATTTGTTCTCCGCATTTGACCCATCTCTTGGAGCGGTGAGCTGCAGCCGTGCCACGCTCGGGAATCTTTGATTAGTTGATTTGACCCCCCCAATCCAACCCATTGATGCTGAGTGCCAAGCAGGGAGGCATTGGGTCCCATTTTTACAGTCTTTGGTATGACCCGGCCAGGGATCGAACCCCGACCTCCCAGTTTCAGGGCGGACACTCTAACCACAAGGCCACTGTCTGGTACTGGCATGTGTCTGGTATTATGGAATGTGCTCAACGTCAAACTGGCAACCTCCATCGAGACGTTAAAATCCTGCCTAAAGACCCACCTTTATACCTTGGCTTTTAACCCTGGTTGAGTTTCTATGGTCCATGTTTTGTGTCTCCGTTTTTGTATTGTTTTTTTTTTAACTGTGTGTTCTTGCTGTTTCATGTGTTTTAGCTATAGTGTATTTACTTTTCTGTACAGCACTTTGTAAAACTTGAGTTGTAAAATGTGCTTTAAAAATAAAGTGGATTGGATTGGATTGTTTACGGAAAAACGCAAGTTCAAATATGGAGATAAGATTTTCCTGCCCCACAGCAACGATACGCTACTGGTCCAGACAGATAGAGCAACCACTCTCTCCTGACTGTGAAGTGCGAACCTGCACTTTACCTCCCCGAAATTACACCAATATGGGGCAGGCGGCACCTTGGCTTTGTGGGGCAGTTCATGATACAATTCCTCTTTCATAACAGATACATAGGCCAGATAATACCCACATGCAACAACACACTAAGAGAGTACAAAACAACGACAACAGTCATTCAATCCGACGTCACTGTAGTAGCCTTTTCATAAATGATATTTTTACTCAGGCTGTCGTGAAAGTTTATAATATTTATATAAATTCAAAGTTTCAAACATCAAAGCAGTAGTAGTAGTTGCAAATTAGCAAATTGGTTTCCTTTATCCCCATGTTGCGCTAATTCACGCAACTGTTTTCGTTGAAGTTTTAGTTAGTTAGTTTTAGTTTTATTGTTGTTTCTCATAAGCGCGCACGTCCGTTGTCCTTTGACAGGCCCCTCCCATCCCTCACCAGTGTAATTTCGGGGAGGAAAAGCTAAGTTCAGGCATGCAAACAGACCGAGGGTGAAAAAGTTGACAGTGTGCAGGGGACGCGACACGACCGTTGAGGTTTTTTGGGGGGGATTTATGGGTACCAAACCCATTTTTTTTATGGGGGACACTACAAGGTTATAGTACACTTAGTAGTACACTCTTGCAGCTTGTTGTTCTGCTAATTTCGATGCAATAAAAACACGCGATGCGATAAACACAGGCCTTGTCAACGACAAAGAAAATAAGTCAATTAGCAGCTTATAAAACGTCATTATACTCTTGACCATCATATCTCTCGTCTCGATCTCTTACTCACGCTTCTTAACCCGACGGGCAGCAGCAGGTTGCAGGAGTTGTGTTGACTTTCACAGGAGGGTGCTGTGCTGTCGCATGTATGTGCTGCTGATTTTTAAGCTCACGCGCACTGCTCATGAGCAGCGTTCACGCGCAAACTTTCACAGCTGCATCTTGTTGACAATTACCGTGCTGTGCAGTGTGCAGATACAGGCAGCCGTGAGTCCGTCAAAAAGATTTCTCTGGGCTCCAACCATAGGCTCCACTAACCCAGAAATCGACATGACCCCCTCACCCCCCCTCAAACGTCTTTTTTTAACGGATTTGCATAAATCACACAGGTGCCCTATTTGGCATAAAAACAGCGATTTTCACAGAGAAGCTACACTTTTGCATGTCTGTAAGTTGCCCCCTCCTGACTACATGCGATCACATGACGTGAAACGTCCACGGAATGAAAACAGTTCCAACCGCAGCAGAAGTTGACGGGAAAGCTGTGCTAACTCTGTACTGACTCACCAGGAGTAGAAAAAGTACTTTTCTTACTTAAGTAAAAGTATTGACACTGCAATGTAGAAATAATATGTTACGAGTAAACACCCGGAATTCAACATTTACTAAAAGTACAAAAGTATTGGTATCAAAAATGTACTTAAAAGTACCAAAAGTCGTTTTTTTAAAATGTATAAAAAGTATTTTGAAAATAGCAGATCTACAAGCTCACAATGTGACTCACTGTGAGCTTGTGTAGATCATCTTTTCAAAAGGCCGAAATGTATATACAGTAGGCCTGAAGTGGTTAATGTATGCTTTGTAATAATAATCAAAATCTACAAAGTAACTAGTAACTACAGTTTTGAAATAATTACAGTGGAGTTAAAAGTACAATATTTGCCTCTGAGATGTACTGGAGTAGAAGCAAAAGTATTGAAAATGGGAAAAGTAACTCCAGTAAAGTATAAAAGTAACAGCAGGGTGTAGACTGAGGGTGCAGTAGTAGTACTTAGTTCCGACACGTGTTTTGCACCGACAGTCATTAACCCATTTTGGGTGTTTTAAGCATGATACTTTAGCTATTGAAAAATAGCAGATCTACAAGCTCAAAGCGCGAATGTGGCGCAAATCTTTGAATATATATATTCTTTCAGAGCAAACGTTTTTAACTCAAATCTTCGCTTCTGGGGGAGTCCCTGGAACAACATATTTTGACTCGGGGTCGGCGGCCAAATACATATAATTCTAGGGGTCCTTGACATGAAATAGTTTGAGAACCACTGAGCAGTAGTACCCGGGAGCAGTATGGGTTGACGCCCCAGCCTGTGTCTTCCGTGAGGAAGAAGCCCAACAAACCCATGGTGAGGCCTTTAGGAGGGCCATTCAAGCCTCAAGCGGAGCCTGCGGCACCACCAAGGGCAAGGTGGAGCCTGCGGAACTGTTGCGGCTCGAGAATCCACCATTCCTGAATAAAGTGCCTGGTGCTGGGAGTCTGGTGCAACGCACAGGGCCTGACCTGGTGAGAGCAGGAGTGGACCTGGTGAGACGTAGGAGGGGCCCGGACAGGAGTCAACCCACAGAGCCTAGTCCTTCCACGCGCCAGAATGGTACCTCCCAGTCCCGGCAGAGTAGTTCAGGAAGAACGGATTGTGTGGCCCTGGTTTTTCCCTAATGGGACTGATCGAGGGTAGCTACTGGGACGTAAGTCGGGACTTGATCACCCCGGCTGGGTCACCTGAGTGAGGGGTATGATGTTGCGAGACCCGAAACCCCGATGACCTTAGGAAACATCACTGAGGATACGTCCCAGGTGCATCCATGTATGTATGTATTTTGTTTACTGACATAGAAACATACGTTTTTTTCAGAAAACTGTCAGGATTTAGAAGGCATTTGTAGAATCAGGTCTAAATGGGGTTTTTTAATTTGCCTTTATCCCTGTCCTAACCCTAACCGCAAGCAGCACATGTTCGAGCGGTAGTCCGACCGTTGTTCCCACATGTCGGACTAATGCTCCGTCGGAATTACGTTTGGATCCCGTAGACTGAGACACAGGACAAGACGTCTGTAATAAATTAGGGATTAGTCCTTTACCTTCTGTAGGCTGGTTGGGTTCAGCTGGGTTTTGTCAATAATCTTCACAGCAACCTGAGGCGGGGAGAGAGAGAGAGAGAGAGAAGAGAGTCAAACATTATTAGAGAGAAAATTATGTCCATAGATAGGAGATAAAAAGACGCATTTGATGTTAGATTACAACTTGCATGCCGTTGCTGCCTCTGATCGGCATCTTGGTACTTTTGGTGTGCTTTTCGTAAATCAACGGCCTTACTTGATCGTTCTACAGCGTCACACACTAAAGCATCAAAAGTAGCGGATCTCGCAAGTAGCACATCTGCCACTTTTGCTATTTTTGAATCCTAAAAACTAACAGTTTTGTACATAATGATAAGACGATATCCAGTTTCATTTTGGCTGCGTTTCATTATAGTGGATAGAAATGACTCTGAGTTGCTGGATTTCTATTAAGTAATTAGTGTACGGTGTCAAAACAATTTTCATAGCTGAATTTCTTTATTTGGTAATTTATGAATGATTAGGGCTTTACTTGACCTCAGGATATAAACGGTACTTTGTTCTTGATGATAAATTACCATTATGAGCACATTCGCCCACTGTTTGCACACATTTACATGCAAATTGCACACACACACACACACACACACACACACACACACACACACACACACACACACACACACACACACACACACACACACACACACACACACACACACACACACACACACACACACACACACACACACACACACACACACACACACACACACACTTTGATTTCAAACAAATGTAATAGCATAAAAATAAAATAGGTAACCTACAACTACAACTTTTCCTCATTTTGCTGGGGACCCCCTGGAACCCCCTTTTGGGCCCATGGAGGTCCCCGGACTCCACTTTGAGAACCAGTGCTACTGTATGGGCTACTAGGGTTGGCCACGGCGATCCCAATTTACCAATGGCAGGCCAGGAGTCAGTGTTGTTTTTGGCAGCAATTTTAGATTTTATAGTTTTAGTCATAGTCTCTTGAATAGTTTTCACTCAGTTTTAGTCACATTTTAGTCACCTGGAATGTTTTAGTGTTTAGTCTAGTTTTAGTCGACTAAATATCGTAAGATTTTTGTCGACTAAATCTACAGTTGATTTAGTCGACTAAAATGTATTTTGTCGGGCCTTGATGCCGTCGTAATGACTGATTTTACACTTGTTGAAAATAGCCGATCTACAAGCTTGAAGATCGGCTATGCAACCAAGTGTAAAATGACTTATACTGGATCTCTTGTCCACTAGTCCCCTTCCTAGCATTTTAGTGTAGTTTTTAGCTGTTGACGAAATTGTCCGTATATTTAGTCTTAGTTTTAGTCATCATAGCTTAGTTTTCATTTAGTTTCCATTTAGTTTTAGTCAGTGGAAAAAGGTAGTCGACGAACATTTTTCGTCATAGTTTTAGTCGACTAAATCAACACTGAATAGAATCAACCCACAGTTGATTATGGAATCACACAGAGAACAGACCTGTATCCCTTCACTGTACATTCTCAAACAGTGGTCCTTGAGGGGGTTCCAGGTGGTCCCCAGCTAAAGGATCGAAAGTTGGTAACCAAATGGACCCTCGTAGATTTGATTACATAAAATGAAACCATTTGGGTTTACACTCTCAATAGCAAAAGTATTGTTGGAACATCTGCATTACTTAATTTACAAGAAGTCTACACTATTTGAGAATGTAGAAGAATTGTTATTTTTGATCGTTTGCCTGTTGTCTCTCCTATGGTACCACTAAACTACCACATCAATCAATACATGGATGGAATCGTGGACAAAATCTTATCCAGCGACAACAACATATTCAGAGTTCTGGGTCTGAGAGGCAAAATCTCATCAAATGGTGGTCCGCGGCTCAAATGCTGAATAAAATAATTGGACCTTGAAATATGAAAAGGGTTGAAAACCTGCTGCTCTTAGAAGAACACTCAAGTCCACACAGGCTCCGCCATGCTCCCGTAAGAAATGCGCTGTATGCACACATTATGCCCACAAAGTAATGCATATAGAACATTCCATTAGGCTTTCACAATATGCACAGTAGATCAGCTTTGAGAGTGTTGCTCAACACACAGACGCGAGGAGGGTAAAGTTCCTGCCTGCCGCCATGGAGACTGGAGGTCCAATTCAAACGCAACACAATGAACTAGCCGTGCTGGCGGCCTGTGGTGGAAAGTAAGTAAGTGCATTTATTAAATACTAAAAGTAAAATTTTGAGGTATTTGTACTTTACTCAGGGGTTAAAGCACTGAATAAATCCCAGGACTGAACAAGTTCAGACCATGTCCCTCCCAATATGTGATTTGTAAAACATTTTGAAATGTTTTACAAACACCCCCCTAAACCCCCCCTCGGTCTATACCCCTATCCTATCCTAGACAGGGATAAAAGATGGTGTAAGAGAAAAATAAATCATAAATTAACCCATTTTGGGCGGGAACCCCTTGTGGCGCATTTTTAACTAAAATCTTTGCTTCTGGGGGTGCCCCTGGAACAACATAATTTGAGATGGGGGGGGGGGTCAGCAGCCAAATACATATCATTTTTAGAGTCCTTGACATGAAATATTGAGTGATATAGGCCTAGACACATACCGGTGGGTATTTCAGAAAACTGTCGGGATTTAGAAGACATTTTTTTAATTTCGACGTCAGGCATGGGTTAATAACAACCACAAATGTTTGGGGTGGTAAAATGGTGTTTTCCCAAAAATTGCCTTTACTGAATCGACACAATCAACGCTTCATTTTATAGAAGCAGCTTTTGAAGTTCTGTTGTATTATATTGCTAGTCCGGCCAATCAATTCAGATACTCATATCTTGAAATTATTACTGTAGGGCTTGACTTTACAGTCACATGGTGCATAGCAGCAGTGTGTTAAAGTTAACCCATTTTGGGCGGGAACCCCTTTTGGTGTTCTAAAGCATTATGTTACACGTTAGCTATTGAAAAATAGCAGATCTACAAGCTCGCAACACTCAGTTCACACGGGTGTGATTTTCTATGGTGTATTTCTAGCCCAAATACTACTGTACAGTAAATTGCCATTGATTATCGTTCACACTTCGACTGTTTGTAAACTGCAGAGGAGCGATTCTCTCCACTCAACATCCATTTTCTGTAGCTCCGCCGCCTCCGCCGATCTACAAGACCACAACGCGTCGCCGATGCAATACGCTGTCGGCTTGTAGGTCAGTTGTGTTCCCTGCGTTGTGAAGCGAGAAACGGTCAGAACGCAGAGACATACAGCAGCGGCGTTTTCAAGCAATGGGTCACAGACGAGAGCTAGCCGAGTAGCCTGGCAGCCGCATGCACTAACCCATTTTGGGCGGGAACCCCTTTTGGTGTTTTAAGCATTTTGTTATACTTTAGCTATTGAAAAATAGCAGATCTACAAGCTCATAGCGCGGCACCGAGTGCCGTGCTACGAGCTTGTAGGTCTGCTATTTTTTTAAAATCGTGAAAATGTAGTGCAAATCTTTGAATATATTCTTTCAGAGCCAACGTTTTAAACTCAAATCTTTGCTTCCGGAGGGTCCCTGGAACAACACATTTTGAGATGGTGTGATCGTTCATTAGTTCACCGCGATGACGTTGTGTTGTCGTGTTAAAACCTTCACATGAAACCACGAGTGCTATATTGCGCTAATCACAAAGACATACAAGCTATATGGATACAAGGCCTGGTCCGGTCAAACATTACCACTCAACGGAGGCTGTACTGTACAAGATCTCCACAAAAGTGTTCTCATGCAGATCGGCTACTTTAGCCGTTTGATAACTTTGATTTGTCCTAATGTTGGCCGTTGGTCCTATACCGTCCTAATAACACTTCTCACTGCTAGACCAGGCTGAGGCAGAGAAGAAGCTTAAGTGAGTAGCACGCATGCAACTAGGAGTGGACGTGCACAGACTGCACACACGGGCGCTCGGTCGTTCTTAATTAAGCGGCGGAGAGAAAATTATTATATGAGGATCGGCTTGGCACATTTTGTTGCCCCCCACAGATCACTTGACTAGTATAGCAACTGCTCCTAATATATGTTAACGACATGACATCAGCTTGTGACTGCAACTTGTTCCCGTTCGCAGATGACTCAGCACTGCTGGTCTCAGACAGGAACAAGCTGCAAGTTGAAAAGGCCCTCAGCTCTGAGCTCGGTAGAATCTGCACCTGGCTCGCTGATAACAAACTATCTCTACATCTGGGAGAAACTGAATCCATTCGCTTCTGTTCAAATAGTAATCTCAGCCAGGCTGATGACTTCTTGATTAGAGTGGGTGACAATATTATCACACGAAAAGATGAAATGACCTACCTAGGTTCCATCCTGGAGGCAAATCTTTCCGGTGATAAAATGGCCACCAACGTAATCAAAAAAAGTCAACCAAAGAACAAGATTCCTATACAGGATCTCCTCACTGGTCAACAAAAACATCCTGAAGACCCTAACAGGAGACCTCGTACAAGGTTTCTTCGACTATGCATACACCTACTGGTACCAGAGCACTCTCTAAGGCCCTTAAAACAACCCACCTCATCGCTGCCCACTTTGACAGGCTGGAATGGCTTAGGGTTGACGACAGAGTACAGCATCTTGCAATGGGTCTGGTCCACAAGATTCGCTACACCACCAAGATACCCATGTACCTGTCTAAATACTTCCTTAATGTCAACAAAGTCCACACCCACAACACCAGAGGGAGTTCAACAAACCATGTGCAACCCAGATTCGGCACAAACAAAGGACTAAATTAATTTCGCTCCTATGCCACCAAAATGTGGAACGCCTTGACACCTTCAAAACTGCTCTTAAAGGACCACTTCACCACTTTTCAACTTCTCTTCCTATAATTGGTCCTCACTAATGTTCATGATAAAATACCACAATTTTTTCCTACTCAGTCTGTGTCTCATAGGAAGGCTGTGGGCAGTTCAGAAACCCGTCCACCAGTGACATCATCGATGGTGAATCCAAGCTAATAGAAACGGCAGGCTTTCTTTTCCTGAAAAGTTGCAATGCAAAAGTTGAAGCCATCGTTCTCACGATAATACAAATCTAAATATATTTTAAAACAAATCTTGTTTAAAAAAAAATCTGCCTAATGATGATGTCACTGGTGGACGGGTGTCCGAACTGCCCAAAGCCCTCCTATGAGACACAGACTGTGTAGGAAAAAATGATGAAAATATGAAGAGATGTTGAAAAGTGGTGAAGTGGTCCTTTAAAGGGCACCTACGGACGGCAGCAATTCAAAACTGGCCCCCGTAAAATCTGAATCCCCCACCCACCCCTTTTCCCCCTCACTGTATGTTTCTTTTCCCTTTTTACCTCCTCTATGATGATTTCCTGTTTTGACTATAGTTGTGTATATTCGTACGTCTCGAAATGTTTTGATGAATTGAAAATGGTGGGCCCTATTGTAAAGTGTAATGCTTTATGGTGTTGTCCACTCACAGTTAACAGTTTTTGTATTGAGTTGTGCTTGAAATGTACTGTAATTCTGCAAACTGTTAATAAATCAATCAATCAATCAAGCCTGCTGCATTGTGACTGCTTCGGTCATGTCATTCATACCACGGCCATCGCCACCAGTCAGTTTAGAGCTGGCCCAGTCTAACTTCGAAGAGAGGGGGCGAAAAAACAAGAACAACAACAAAAGATAGCTTACTTTGGCAGCCCTTGTGTGCATGCAAATGTCTGTTTAGTAGCAAACTACAGCATGCAAGCCACCTTTGTTTTAATTGAAATGGTCCCCCATTAGCATGTCGACAAAATCGTTCACACCTATCGGCCGGAGATGTGGATCTACACTGATCTCATAAATGGTCGGAAATCGGAGAACTTAAACCGTGTTTACTTGAGTATTTCAAATACTTTCACTTCCACTTCCGCTACATCTTGGATCCAAAAACTATACTTTTACTCCGCTACATTCATTTGAAAGCTTTAGTTACTAGTTACTTTGTAGATTTTGATTATTATTATTACAAAACAATAAACATAACATTAACCACTTCAGCCCAATTTCGAACATTTGAAAATAGCCGATCTACAAGCTGAGAGCATTGTGAGCTCCACCGAATGCCTTACGTCATCCCAGTGAAACAGTCCTCACTGTCAGGTGGCTGTCAGTGTCTACACTGCTCTACACAGTACACACACACCACGGGTTGCCAAACCCTTTCAGCCGAGAGCCAAACCAGTCTCCCCGCAACAGAATGTTAGAAAAATATATCATGAATTAAATCATTGTTACGATTGGCTACTTTTACCATTTCAAAAATAGAATTACAGCCTCGTCAAGCAAACTTAGGGGTTTTGTTCTGAATAGAAGTATTAGGAACCACTTAGTATAAATAATCACACTTACAGTAATCAAATATGATGTGGGGATATAATGATTAACGTGGCCTCTATACCAGGGTTTCTCAAAGTGGGTGCCAGGGGTGGCTTGGAATACTTCGAAAATATTTGAAATTCACCACCAAATGCCCCCCGACAAAAAATAGCCTATCTACAAGCTCACAACGCGTCACATAATGACGCGTTGTGAGCTTGTATTTTTAGCTCAATGTTCACCCCAGAATAGGGATGCTAGGGTTCAAGAAGTGGTTAAATGTCACGAGTGAAGTTATTTTCAATCTGTCATAATGGAAATTACTGTATAGAGCGGTGGTTCTCAACATTTGTGTCTCAGGTCACACCTCTAAATAACCTCTCAGCACCGCCGAATTACTTTGTTACTTTATAGAACCAGACATTCATGTCATATTAGGGTACATAAATATGTCAATCTTTCCCCAAGATACAGTATGTGACACGAGGACAACTTGAGAGAATCATAAAAAGACAAGTTTCAGGTCGAATTCCAGGTCGCTCCAGGGTCACTCCAATGAACTGCGGCGGCGAACGAGGCCTCTAGGTTTTTCCTGATCTATGCTGGTGACAGTCCAACGCTGCCTGTTAGGGCGGAGATCAAGGCGAGGAAGTGCTGTGTCATCGTAAGGGGGAAGGCCGGGCTGGGCTGGGGCTAAACGCAACGGCAGGTTTATTATTCATCCCCAATCAGGGTTTTCCCATGCGGAGAACCTGCACTATCTCCGACCTGCTGACACGTGCTCATTTTAAACCACAACCTGTCATGGACGCTAAGTGGCACCACGTCACGGTCCGGGAAGGAAGCGCTACTACTGGAACAAGTACTCTGACCTTTTTTTTAACCCATTTAGACCTGAGGACGATTCTACAAATGCCTTCTAAATCATGACAGTTTTCTGAAAAACCCATGTTTCTATATCAGTGGTGCTCAACCTTTTTCATGTCAAGGACCCTCAGAATTATCTGTATTTGGCCGCGGACCCCATCTGAAAATATGTTGTTCCAGGGACACACCAGAAGCAAAGATTTGAGTTAAAAACGTTCTGCTCTGAAAGAATATATATATATATTCAAAGATTTGCACCACATTTTCACGTTTTTTCAAAAAATATCTACAAGCTCGTAGCACAGCACTCCGTGCCGCGCTATGAGCTAGTAGATCTGCTATTTTTCAATAGCAAAAGTATAAAATCATAATGCTTAAAACACCAAAATGGGTGCGATGAGGCAACATATGGAATGTCAGAACAGGTCAGCTCAATGGAGATCTAAGGGTGGCAGCGGGGGCAGTGTCTTGAATGTACAGTGTTTGATGAGGGCCCAGGTAGGGCCGGGCCTTAATTTCCGGGGCTGTTGAGAACTCTGTTGAGTTTTCGCCAGCTGCGGCAGCACAAAAAACTTTGGGGCAGGCCCGTCTAGAGTTTCAATGGACAGGTATCAGTCAAAAGGGAGACATCGAAGAGGAAGGATGGATGGGGAAGGATTACATTCCCGAATATATGGGGGCTTTCCCCATGTATGGGGATGATGTCATACTGATGTCACGAGGCCCAATATGTGGGCTTTCCCCATGTATGGGGATTTTAATATCATCCCTGTTGATGTCATAGTGTCACGAGACCTGGGCTCAACATTTTGTGAGTAACGATTGTCAGTGACAGATTGAGTGACGTGACGTGACGTGATGTGATGTGATGTGATGTGATGTGATGTGATGTGATGTGATGTGATGTGATGTGACTGACGTGAAAAAGACGCAAGGTTTCATAGTTATCTGGGTCACAACTAGAGTAAAAAAGATATATATAATTAAAAAGAAGTGAAAATAGCCTGAGCTACAAGCTCACAACAAGGCACGAAGCGACGTGTTGTGTGCTTGTAGATCTGCCATTTTCTCTAGTTTAGGTCCTGGGCAAAACATCTAATCTCTCTTTAGGGCTCTTGACCTGAAAAGTTTGGGAACCACTGGACTAGATGAACCACTTATGGAGGAGGGTATAATAATAAATAATAAGAATAAGGGCCGATTCATACTCCTATTTTACCGCTGTTTCGGCGCTGTAGTGCCGAAATGATTTCGGCTCGTCAGAAATTTTCAGTAGCACCGAAGAGCCGACTTTAGGACGGTACCCGCCCCCCCGAACCTAAAATGACGTCACATTGTAGGCTCTATAGAGCCGAACCGACTTTTATTCGGCTCTAAAATAGGAGTATGAATCGGCCCTTAGACCTACTGGGAAATTCAGTTGAAGTCAGTGTTAAGTGTCTTGCTCAGGGACGCCTCGACGCATTACCGAGCCCGGGAATCTAACCTGGGATTGGAACCTGGGACCTTCTGGTTCGCAGGCAGGCTGTCTCTACCCATTTAGCCATAATGCGATGATGTGGAGAGATGCAGTGTGTGTGTGTGTGTGTGTGTGTGGTGTGTTGACGGACGCATGCACATTGCACAAGGCAGGTGGGAGCTATTTGTGGCCTCTCTTAGGTGGGCATGTGCACAGACAGGCTTGCCCTCCGTTTCCTGCTGTCCTGTACAATGCTCAAGGGGAAGTGTGTGCGTGTGTGCATGCGTGCGTGCGTTTGCACTGGTGAGTTACTGCTTATATGCACTCCTGTACACTGCATTTTAAACTCTACTCCAGCGGGTCACAACATTTCTCGAACAAGGACCCACTTGAAAATCCTGAAGGCGTTTTGCAGCCCACTTGTCACACCGGTGGGCATTTTTAGAGCAAGTTTATTTTACGGCTTTAGCGTCTGGCATTTTGTTTATAATTAATATATATTATTTTATTTGTTTTTGCCATGAGTGGTATGGCCGACTTTAAGGTTTTGATCAACCAATCGATTTTGTTGAGGCTTGGATCAATAGCACCAACAATAACACAGTATGCTTGTAAGTTGCTATTTATCGGTATACCACAGTAAAAACACATATTTCAGGGTTTTAAATTATATGCAGCCAAGTGTTTTTACATGAATATTAATTATCAATAAAATCATCCTTTTTTTTTCCACCCGCTGCCAATTGCCTAAGCTGTAATCCTGGGCGCTACGCCGCTACACTCCCTCTGCCTTATCACCTGACAGGGGGAGTTTCCCTGGTTGGTCGTATAGACAAATTCAGAAACGGGTCCCATGGTCGCAGCTTACGTATTTCCTGTAGACGGAGCAGACATAGCTGTGGGGTAAACACGCACCTCTTCTACTACAGTGAACTGTAAAGTGACTGCTCCAAAGTTACTCTTTTACCTGCTTTTTACTAACACTAACTTTATAACCGCACTTCTCAACCCGTGGCCCGCGGGCCGCATGCGGCCCGTGCAACATAACGGCCCGTCCTCCCGTCTTGGTATACCAATAAAAAATATCTTTGTTCTGCTTTCAGTGAGGAAGTCATTTCTAGCATTTCTAACCACACGATGCGATCATGCGCTACTGAGCTGTTTGTTGTTCCTGCTGACAAAAAGTGGGCGTGTTGTTGTCGATTTACAAGTCCACACGCACAGCTGCAGCATGCATCCATGACGCGTTGAGCAGTTGTATATCGGTAAACAACACCGTCATGAGGAAGTGCTTAGTATGAGAGGTATAAAATACAGCAGCCTTGTGTTCATAAAACAGAAAGATTGTGTATTGGGTAAGACTGACATTATGTATCTTTCAGGACCTTTCACTGCTTTGTCTCAACCATTACTCTATGGCTCTGGTCTCAGCCACCGCGTTTTTAGAATGGGCCTCAGGCCTAAATGGGTTAATGTTGCCACTACTGTTTGAGCAGCCATAAACTACACAGGTGCATCTCGATGTTCTGGGCATCTTTGTAATGTTAGTGTTAGTAAAAAGCAGGTAAAAGAGTAACGTTTGAGCAGACTAACATCAGTCACTCTACCATTCAATGTAGTATAAGACGTGCAGGTTTATCCCGCAGCTATATTGGCTCCGCCTACAGAAAATACGTCAGCTGCGACCATGAGACCCGTTTCTGAATTTGTCTATAGCGCTTGGAAGGAACACGTTATCCTAACCAGTTCTTTGCCCCTCCATCAGGCGCCCCGGCTGGCCAGGGGGAGGCAGTATAGAGACCTGCAGGATTACTGCATGGGGTCACGGGGAGAACATGCAAACACAGAAAGGCCCCTTCGCCAACCCCACCTATAGGGCAGGGGCACTGATGACGCGGACGAGAGGACAGCCACAGGTTGGGAATAGCCGTTTATAAACACTACACCATTTCCTCTCCATTACTACAGCGCTGTCGCTGTTCCCAAATAATGTTGTGAAATGGGATGATGAATGCGTGGATATCTCAGCACTGATCAGATACGTCTGTGTGTGTGTGTGTGTTCCCCCACTAATGGCTTTAAGGGTGAATAATTCAACTCTGAGGTGGCGACAGAGGGGTTAATGTGGATTGCTGTTAGTTATTTACTCCATAGCTTACGGGGACTGGAACGGACACGGACACACACACAGTCACACAGTCACACACTTATTGATTTCGGTTTCCAGGTGGTCCTGTGCATCTTAAAAGATCTCTTTCCCCGTCTCCGTTTTGTCTGCCACATATATGGGCTGAGCAGAGCAGACAAACCTTGTGCAACAGCAGCAACGTAAAAAGACATAAACAACATATCACATCACGTCGTCCGACTGCAATTTCACAAGGGGGGCTGAGGTGAGTCACTATACGTAATTCATTTAACTATTAATTACCGTCTTTCTTTATGACATAATGGGGTTACAGTATGGTGCCATCAGCGTCCTGCGGGGAACAGAGTATAGCACCAGAAGGTCATGATGGCGCGCTCGCTGCTCTGTTGTCAGGCAGGTTAGCAGCAAGCAGTGGTGGCAAGTAACTAAGTACATTTACTCAACCCATTTAGACCTGAGGACGATTCTACGAATGTCTTCTAAATCCTGACAGTTTTCTGAAAAACCTCATGTTTCTGTGTCAGTGGTTCTCAAACATTTTCATGTCAAGGACCCCAAAAAATATATGTAATTGGCCGCCGACCCCCATCTGAAAATATGTTGTTCCAGGGACCTCCCAGAAGCATAGATTTGAGTTAAAAACGTTCGCTCTGAAAGAATATATATTCAAAGATTTGCACCACATTTAAAAATAGCAGACCTACAAGCTCGTAGCGCGGCACCGAGAGCTTGTAGATAGTAGAAGTACTGTTGGTACAATTTTTAGGTATCTTTTTTACTTTACTTGAGCATTTCCAATTTCTACAATTGTACATTTAAATATTGTACATTTACTCCACTACATGATTTTTTCAAAACCTTAGTTACCAGTTACGTTGCAGATTTTGATTATTATTATCATATCATACACTAACCACTTCAGCCCTATATACATTTCGGCCATTTGAAAATAGCCGATCTACAAGCTCACAATTCGCTGCAATTTTCAAAAGATTTGTATACATTTGAAAACGTGAAATGGGACATTCCGCATAATGAGTACTACTTAATGAGTAGTTCTACATTTTTCATTCTGGACTTTTACTTGTAACGGAAAATAATTGAGTACTTTTTCCACCACTGCAGGCAGGTTAGCAGAGCAAGGTCTATATATATATATAGGATGGCAGTGAAGGTGAATGTCTGCACGTTAGTGTATGCGTGGGTGTGCTTATGTGCGCGTGTGCGTATGATGCGCGTGTGTGCGCTCATGTGTAAGATGCGCGCGTGTGCTTGTGTGTGTGCGCATGCGTAAGATGCGCATGTGTGCTTGCGTGCGATGCGTGCTTGCGTGCGATGAGTGTTGTTGTGCACTGGGCTCTCCACCTTGACACAAAAGTGTTTTCAGGTGGGGGTTGTGGACAAATACATACTGCATCAATATGACCTTTCCTTGACATGAAAATGTGTTTTGTTGTCTCCACCAGGCCGAAGGCAAGGGGAGAGAGTATGTTTTGCACTCCGTCCGTGTGTGTGTGTGTGTGTGTGTGTGTGTGTGTGTGTGTGTGTGTGTGTGTGTGTGTGTGTGTGTGTGTGTGTGTGTGTGTCCGTCCTTCCGTCCGTCTGTTACCAGCTAATCTCCGGCACCGTTAACCCGGTCGATGCCAAACTTTGCACACACACTCCCTGGATGCCAACGATGAACCTCTGCCCCGCATTTTCCAGAACGGCCTGTTATAGCTCCACCATGAGGCAGCTTTTCAAATGTTTTACCTAAAACTGCACCGATCTGCGTGAAACGTTGCATGCACACTCGCTAGAGGCCAAGGACAAACCTTTGATCTGCATTTTCCGCATCTGCCTTTTATAGCGCCACCAGGAGGCCGACTTTTGTAAAACACATTTGATATTACTCCTCCAGATTCAGTCCAAAAATCTCACAAATCGTTACACAGTATCTCTATGGTCATGTGCTCAAGTCGGATCTGTCCGATATTTCATATTCCATCCTAATTGGCTATAATTGGCTTTTACAGTTTGCAAGATTGCCCCGTTTTGAACAAAAGCCTCAAATCATGAACGCAGCATGCAATTTACGTGAAATCTTTCACACATTTTCTTACTAGGCTGAGGAATATATCCCACCCTTTTCACATTGGCCTGTTATAGCGCCACCAACAGGTTGATTTTTGCAAAACAATTTTTTGGAACAACATGTTTATATTACTCCTAAACATAGTCACACAGTCCTATCCTCCTGGTGGAGACCTGTGCCCCGGGGGGGGGTTAATGCCAGGCCAGAGAGCCGAGCTCCGTTTATTAGCCGTTGGGTGAAAGTGTTGGAAGTGAAGATAGCATCGGTGTTGTGTTTTCCACCTGTTCTCCCTCTCTCTCTCTCTGACCCCTGCCTGTGCATTCTGATGCTCTCTCTCTCTCTCTCTCTCTCTCTCTGACCCCTGCCAGTGCATTCTGATGAAGCAGCAGCACAGAGCCATGCCCGAGCAAGCAGCACCTTGCATACCAAACACATCTGCTCAAAGGAAATCGAATCAAAAAAAGATATTTGTTTCCTCCAAAAGGCCTAATGCGCTTTGTGAAACATTATGAAAGAAGAAGCCCCCCCACAATAGCGTCGTTTCCTAAACAATTATGACGTTTTAGTGGTACTGCTCCTGCTGTTCTACAAACTGCCAACCAGGTGAAGAAATCACAGGCTTTAACCTTTGCTTTTATCAAAATAAGGAGATGGGTTGCACACACCAAGACACTAGTCTTGGTGTGTGTGACCCATCTCCTTTATTACTTGCGTAAGCAGAGCGCGCAAGTACTAGTTTCGCAGGACGATGCGTATGCACCATCCCAGCAAATGACGTAATGACTACTTGTACCTGATACGGCAGTGGTGCCAGACTACTACTACTACATAAAAAAAATAAAAAAAAAACATCTTTATTACGTCATCATTGAGAGCTAGTCATCATTGAGAGCTAGCATATGACGCCAGTTATACCCTGACGTCATATGCTGGGACGGTGCATACGCATCAAAAGTAACCACAGTATACCACTAATCAACTTACAAATTACATATACATAGAGGCATTTCCTGTAATCCACCCGACATTGATCGAGATATACGTCACCATCGAAGGTATTGGGTCCTTTTAATCCACATCTTTATTACGTCATCATTGAGAGCTAGTCATCATTGAGAGCTAGCTATACCAGTTATACCCTGACGTCATATGCTGGGACGGTGCATACGCATCAAAAGTAACCACAGTATACCGCTAATCAACTTACAAATTACATATACAAGAGGCATTTCCTTTAATCCACCCGACACTGATCGAGATATACGTCACCATTGAAGGCATTGGGTCCTTTAATCCACATCTTTATTACGATATACTTCATAATACTACTCTTTTACATGCAAAAAGTAGGTACGTAGCAAATAGCTAAACCTAATAATTCAATATTTAAATCGTTCTTTCAAAGAGAAGCTGAGATTTGACAGTTTGTAGCGGTCGACAGTACTTGCGCGCTCTGCTTGCGCACTAGTAGGCCATTTATGGCCTACTTGTGTGCAACAAGCAAGTACGCACTCGACAGAGTGCAGTTCTAGTTTTGATATGTTTTGAACGGGTGGCACACCTATAGTCAGAGCGCGGTGGTCATATGATGATTGACCTTTGCTTTTATGAAATACCAGAGACCATTAGGGTTTTATGGAAAATGCTTCTAAACATATTGCTAGTTTAACCACCTCAAATGCAATCTTAAAAAAATTACCGAAAATAGTCTGTTTGCAAGCTAGGTAGGCTATTTCCACTACACAACATGATTTCACAGAAGACATGCTGGCTTCTAATGGAATCCAAACTTTAAGCCATGCCTTCAAGATGTGCCGTGATTCGAGATTACACCCTATAAAGGTCGTTGGCCTGAGTCCCCCAGGGGTCTATACTAGGCCCCCTCTCTTTTTGAGAGGGGGCCTATTAAACCCTCCTATATACAGGTTTAAATGGTTTTTTTTTGGCTTTCGCCTTTTATTTTATATGGAGGGACAGACAGTAGGCTGACAGGAAATGGGGAGAGAGACGGGGAGAAGACATGCAGTAAAGGCCTTCGGGATCGGGAGTCGAACCCGCGGGACACTGCCAGACTGGATCACCAGCCAAGGTGCCCGGACCACTGAGCCATGGCCCAGGCCCCTATATACAGGTTTAATGTTTGTTTTAAAAAAAAAACGCCATTGACAATGAAGGGAAAATGTATGTCATCTTGTCCCTAACAAACATTAAATGCCATTAACAATAAAGAGAATTTAATGTTTGTTTTGTCACTGTTTGTTTTACATCACCATTACATCACCTAAATCATAGCAACATGAGTTAGACTTAAATATAATAGCGCCCCTCACTTCACACGGGTGTGATTTTTTTTGTCTCTGTGCTACTGCAAATCTCTTTAGACCAGCTCAGAGGCCTTGCACTGTAGTTGGGTGTGTTGGGGTTCAATCTCCTGGCCGGGTCACACCAAAGACTCACAAGTTAGAGGTACTTAACCAATTTAGGCCTGACGTCGAAATTAAAAAAATCAGACCAGTCTGAAGCAAGTGGTGCAACAGCACCCCTATTGGTACTCTAAACACCGGGACATAGTCACATAGGTCATTAGGACATAGGGACATTGCTGTTCCTTGGAGTGGTTGCACCACTCAAAAATGTCTTCTAAATCATGAGTTTTCTGAAAAATCTATGTTTCTATGTCAGTGGTGCTCAAACTATTTCATGTCAAGGACCCCAAAAATTATCTGTATTTGGCCACCGACCCCCATCTGAAATAGTTCCAGGGACCTGCCACCAGAAGCAAAGATTTGAGTTAAAAACGTTCGCTCTGAAAGAATATATAGTCAACAATGTGCCACATTTTCACGATTTTTTTAAGTGGTGCAACCACTTCCTTAAGTGACTATGTGTGTGTGTGTGTGGGTGGGTGGGTGGCTGGCTGGGTGCGTCCGAGCACGAAAATAGCATGGTTGTTTTTCACCACCTGTGCGCAACCTAACACACACACAAGCACATATTAACTGTATATATGGTGATTTTGGGTGTGCCAGTATAGCACAGTGACAGTGACAAAGTGTTTTGCTTTTAACTGTGTTTTGTATCAACTGTTTTTAACCTGTACGGCGACCTTGAGTGCCCTGAAAGGCGCCTTATAAATAAAATGTATTATTATTATTATTATAGTACAGTAGAGGGACCCCCACATGGTAACTCTGTCATTTCACAACCGTTTCGGACGCGTGGCGGCTCGCCGGAATCGGGCCGGCACCCTGGGTGCGTTCCTGTCCCCCACACGGAGTTGCAACACTTACTTCACAGGTGTGATTTTTCAAAAATAGCAGATTTACAAGCTTGTAGCTCAGCACTCGGTGCCGCGCTATGAGCTTGTACAAAGTACAAATGTATTGGGACAAAATATACTTAAAAGTACCAAAAGTAGAAAGTACTCATTATACAGAATGAGTTTTCAAATGTATGCAAATAGTTTGAAAATAGCAGATCTGCGATGCAGATGTGAGCTTGTTGATTGGCTATTTTCAAATGGCCAAAATGTATATAGGGTATGTTTTGTAAAAAAAAGAATCAAACTCTACAAAGTATCTAGTAACTAATGTTTTCTAATAAATTGTAGTAAGTGGAGTAAAAGTACAATATTTGCCTCTGAGTATAGTGGAGTAGAAGTAAAAGTAATGGAAAATGGAAATACTCAAATAAAGTTCCATTACCTCAAAATTGTACTTAAGTACTAATTTCTTTGAGTAAATGTAATTAGCTACTTTACACCACTGAAGACTATAAATAATGGGATCCAATGCCTCCCTGCACGTTAAACCACATCCTTGAGTGTAATATTGCAATTATACAACAGTTACCCTTAAAACTAAGAAAATCACTGAAAAAACTTTTTTTTAATGACGATTTTTTTAATGATGATGTAGTCACTCCGACCACAAATATCCCAAGAAACTAGCTAGCCTAGCCACCGAGTTTGCTGCGCTCTGGGAAAACATTGCAGCTGAATTCTTTGTTTTGATTAGGTGTGGAGTGATGCTCGTTTGAACCACGGCGAGAAGGCTGTTTCAACCAATCAGATTGCTTCCTCGAAACGACCTGTTGTATAATTGTACATGTATCATGTCCAGGAGGTGTACATCAAGCCACCTCACACAGAAACAGAAGATCTCGTCTCCATGTGTACAGCGAATGCCGTCTATTTCCTGAGCCCGGCAGGGCTCGAAATTGCGACCATTTTGGTCGCAAATGCGCCTTAATTTTAATCTTTGCGACCTAAAAATATATTTGGGAGCACCAGTGACACTACAAACTAGAAAAAGTGCCCTTCTGGGCACAGGTCTCCACCAGGAGGATAGGAGTGTGTGTGTGATGTTTAGGAGCAATATAAACGTGTGTGTGTGACGCGGCTTGGCCTGTTGTAGCGCCACCATGAGGCTGATTTGAAAACTGTCAAGTGGCATTTCTTCCAAAGCCTAGTGGGAATATGCATGGACAGTTTCACCACAATCGGACGCTGCGTTGAGTAGTTGTGGCGATTTGTACAAAACGGGTCCAAAGCGGGCTACTCCTGAAAGGTTTAGAAGCCAATCGTAGCCAATGAGGGTGGATTATGAGAAATCAAACAAACCCGTGTTGATCACATGACTATGAAGAGCATGTGTACCGATTTGCGTGAAATTTGGATAAAATCTGAAGGAGTAATATTAGAAAATGTGTTTTACATAGGTCGGCCTCCTGGTGGCGCTATAAAGAGCAGATGTGAAAAATTCCAGGCAAAGGTTTTTCCTTGGCCTCTAGGGAGTTGGCATACAAAGTTATCCACAGATCGGTGCAGTTAGAGGTAAAAACACTTTTTGGCCAGTTATAGCGCCACCATGAGGCTGAGTTGAAAATGTTCATGTGGCATTTCTTCCTCGGCCTAGTGGGAATGTGCGTGCACAATTTCACCGAAGTCACACAATGTGTTCATGATTTGCAGCATTTTGTTAGAAACTGAGCACTCCTGCGAACTTTGGAAGCCAATCTTAGCCAATCAGGATGGAGTCTGAGAAATCTGAAAGACCCGTTTCGTTGAATGGCTCTAGAGAGACTGTGTACCAATTTGCGTGATGTTTGGACAAAATCTGTAGGTGTACTGTCCAAAAACTTGTTTTGCACAAAGCGGCCTCCTGGTGGCGCTATAACAAGCCGTTCTGGAACTTTTGGGGCAGAGGTTCATCGTTGGCATCCAGGGAGTGTGTGTGCAAAATGTGGCATCGACCGGGTTAACGGTGCCGGAGATTAGCTGCTCACAGACGGAAGGACGGACGGACGGACGGACACACACACACACACACACACACACACACACGGACGGACGGACGGAGTGCAAAACATACTCTCTCCCCATGCCTTCGGCCTGGTGGAGACAATAATTACTGTGGTGCGCCACACTGCGCCTAGCTACAGCGATCAATTGTAGAAAAACGGGCGCTCTCTTTCATCCAACTCCACTGCACTGCTCCTGTCTGCTAGCTGCACTAGCACTTGATGCTAACAAACCAACATCTAAAGTGTGTAACTACTCTTTGACACAACGGTACGGGACAACGTTGAGCGCTGCATCGCTCACATTCCAGAGCGCCTCGGCTCGCGACTTCACCGCATGTGTCAGAAAGTACATTATTTCAAACGTTCAGATTCAGAAAAGACCGGAGCCTCTAGCCAGCTAGTGCTACGGAGGAGGCGGACCGGCGCCGTGCGCGTGTGTGTGTGTGCGCATGCAAGAGAGAGAGGGGGGGGAATGAGAGAGAGAGGGAATGAGAGAGAGAGAGAGGGCAGACTTGTAAGTGTTTCTACATAGTAGCAGTATTGATACTTTTACTTAAGTAAAACAGAGTAATACCATGTTTTACATCGAAATTATTTTATATTAGAAATTCTAATTATATGATCTAAATAGGCTATGATGGTAAAAAACAGAAAAAGAAAAGAGGTGATGTGACTGGCCGGAATCAGTGTAGACTAGGTCCTCATCTGGAGATGTTTGATGCCTCTGTCTCTTTGAAGAGATGGATGGATGAGGGACAGAAAATCTGGACACTACATTTTAAATTCTGGCATGCATCTTTATACTTTAGTCATTTTGTTATTTGTAAACCACACGGTTATATTATTGTTTTTATGAATGTAAAAAAATCGATGACATATTGGTGCTCCTCCAAACTAACCAGTGTTAATGGTTTATTTCACCATAACCACTTACATAAGTAAGTCCTCGTGTATACAGGGTCTTAAAGTTGTCGGCGAGTCAGCAGATCGTTATGCATTTCACACTACAGGTGTCTTATTTAAATCGACTGTCATTATATCGTTGTTGCTTTCACACTAAACATTGGTTGCCGACTAGGCATCACACACTGAAAGAGTTCACCAAGACCCGATATAGGCTACATGATTTGTTTTTTATTCCAATTCATTTTGACATCTCACGCACGTGCAGGATGCTGTGATACAAGCGCGAGACCGACACAGGACGCCTCTCTCTCTCTCGCTCTCTCTCTGTGCATGCCACACACACAGGAATAGCTACACGGCGAAATGTTTATGACAGCGTGTAGCCTACGTGGGCTGCAGCGAGACAGGACGTTAAATCTTGATTTTCATGAAATAACTCTCCATCTGCGCACGCACGCACGCACGCGTGCACACACACAGCGCACAAAGTCCAAAAGTTTGCTCCGATGCGGTTTTATCAACATTATTCAAGTGAAATTAGTTGGTTTTATAGACAGCAAACAGCAACATTGGGCTAATATACCGGTAACTACCATGTACGACACAGGACAGAGATTTACCCAAGGAATAAAGGTTATATATATCATCATCTGATCATCTATCGATACAGTCGACACGACAGACAGTCAGAAAGACAGTGTCAGTGAGCACAGCTGTCCTGTGCTCTCATTGGCTGTAAATACAGGACTTCTCGGGACATGGTCGCAACCCAGTTCATACTGTACGATGTCCAGTCGGCGACAGAGCCAATATCAAACCTGCTTGATATTCAGAAACGGTCGGCGCTATATCTTCTCACAGAGCCTTTCACACACAGCGAGCAAAACCTCGGCGATCAAAGCCCGATCTTGCGTCAGATCGGGAGTTTTGTCGGCGAGTGCCAAAAATGGTCCCTGACAGCATAATCGGAGCAAATATCGTGCAGTGTGTACGAGCCATTACTTACCAAATCTCTTCACCAAAAATAACTGACCTACAAGCTCAAGTGTGTCACGATTCTACAAAAATAGCAGATGTACAAGCTCAAAGCATGTCACTCCATGCTGCACTATGAGCTTGTAGATCTGCTATTTTTGGAAAAATACAGAAAATTTGTGCTAAACTTTGAATCTAAGCAAAAACTATTCTGGGGACCGTAGAATAACATTTTGAGATGGGGCAGGGGGCCAGCGGCCAAATTTCGACATGAAAAAGGTTTGAGCGCCACCGTTTAGTGGAAAAAACATGGTGAGAAGAGGACCGTTTGCATTTATTCAACGTCACATCAAAAAAGTAGCTCACTTTGAATAGTGGGCTCTAATTGGTCACCCACAACTCTGGGGTGAGCAAAATGTTAATTCAAACTGAGGAGTGCCAGACCCAATCTGGCCAGGGTGTGTTTTCTTTTTTTCCTGTGGCAGATTCATCTGTTTGCAGTCCCAACGCTGTCAGAGATCTGATGATGTGTACAGAGTCTCTGTAGCCGAGTGAGAGATGATGAACAGATCACAGGTCTGATGATGTGTACAGAGTCTCTGTAGCTGAGTGAGAGATGGTGAACAGATCACAGGTGACCGGCGCTCTCTCCCCAGGGGGAACAGCAGCTTTAATTACAGACACCGCCAATGCAGGGCGTCTATCACTCTGACAGGTCAGCAGTGTGTGTGCGCGTGTGTGTGTGTGTGTGTGTGTGTGTGTGCACACACACACACACACACATCACTGTGATTTGACCTTACTAGGACAACTTACACGGTCAAGTACATTACGAGACAGGAGATCGACGGGTGTCTCTCTCGTTTCAGAGCAGGACGGGTCGAACAGGGTTTCAATCTACCTCTTTCCTGCAAAATGACGTCAAACGTAGCACTACATTCCAACTCTTATTTGAAAAAGAAAAATCGATGAGCAAGCGAACGGGGGTGTGCAACTTCAAGTGAGGGTGGCACTTTGTAAAGCCGCTCTGGATAAGTACCATTGTAGAAGCAAGCTCTGTCACTCAAATTTCCCTTTCATATGACATCTCAAAATCCCAATTTTGGAAAATATGTAGTTTATGTACTGCTACTAAAGCAAAATACGAGTGTGAATGTGGAGCATATTTAAACAGAAAACAGAAGGAAAAAAAACCCCACAAATACTAAAGTAGAAATGACGCCGACCCACCTCTCGCCCAGTCAGGACGTGCCGTGCCAGCTTGACCTTGGCGAAGTTGCCCTTGCCGATGGTCTTGAGGAGGCGGTAGTTGCCGATGTGTGGGTGCTCCTCCGTGGAGGTGAAGGAGTTGCGGCATCGCGGCAGGCTGTGGCGGCTCGCCGACTTCGTCGGAGGGGCGGGCGGTTCAGCGAACGCGTCCACCGACGAGTGCTGCGGGAGAGTCACATGTGCGGAGATTAGAAACATTCCTCGCTGCCCCGTCCCGCCGGGCGGTTAGACACACTGACACTGCACATATACGTTGGCACAAAGCTCCCCGCAAAGCCGACCACCAGGGCACACAGTATAGTGAATAGTAGTATACAAAAAAGTTCTGCTCGAGGGATATGAGCGCCGTGGCGAGACTGGGAGGAACTCCCTGCAATCAGAGAGGAACCTGCTAACATGGGCTCAACGTCCCGAAAGATGATCCAGTGTGTTCTTTGTGCATGGTGTGCACGCCCACTTGTGCACATACAGGGAAATAAACACACAAAGCTACACCCCACACACACACGCACGTTCGGCTATACCATGAACTTAAGCCATATTCACAACAGTAGAAAGGGAATCAAGTTCCCATCCTTACCGCTCCCTGCATGATATCTTTATCTGCTGTAGCCTAAAGACATCATCATCCACAAAGCTACATGAGACTAGTATGAGACACACTGAACTCTTTGTGCTCTCTCTCTCGGTCTGTATTCACAGGATCCTGCAGGAGTGATTCAGTGACTACTTTTCTACAATGAAGGCAGCCCATGATGTCATTATTAGCCAATTAAACTTGTAAGTGATTAGCAATAATGCCATGGCATGCATGTGTCATGGCGTGGCAACAAGCAGGGCACGCACCGGTGGAAATTTGGAGCAGATTTCTGTGGCGAACGGACGAGATGCATTCATCGCAATAGAGGGCACGTACGTACAATATAAAGGCTCTGGCTCGTCATCATCTCGTCGCTACGACAGCATGCTGATGTCACTGCGGGTCAAAAGACCCCATGATCCATTGCTCTGGCGCGCCACACCCAAAAAGCCCAGAGAATAAAGCATCGGTCTGATTACCCAGTCTCTCCCCTGCTCCGCTTTCAGCAGGGTAACGCTACACCCAGCTGGGTGCAGCGCGTCATATCAGCTAGCCTACATCCTGGCAGCTAGGGGCCGACCCACAGCACATGATCTAAAGTGTGCATGGCTGCCTGAGAGGCACACAGAGAGAGAGAGAGAGAGAGAGGCAGGGGGCGACCGAGACAGACAGTGAGGAGAAGAAAGGGGGTAGAGAGAGAGAGAGAGAGAGAGAGAGAGGTGCAGGCGGGAGTGCGAGAGAGGGAAACCGAGAGAGTAGAGCGTGACCGATCACGTCACATTCTTGGGTCTGAACTCCGAACGAAGCCAATCCCGATTTTGGAATACCTAGACCACCAAAACAAATGCCAAATAGAAAAATAAATATCTTGAATATAATTTGATGTGATTAAAGTTTCTACTTGATTAAACTTAAATGCAAATATGAAGAAATAATGTAATAATATATCGTCGCTGTCCAGCAGAAACTAGCCAACTCCATTTTCAGGTTTTTGTTTTTCTTCAAAAATCAATGCTATTGAACACCCTAAAAACCAGACACGTCTGAACTGAGCGGTGCAGGCTGTGTGTGTGCTGCAGTGGACAATGGGTCTGTGTGTGTGTGTGTGTGTGTGTGTGCTCACCCAGCGGTATTGCCGTACTCAAGCGGACATGCATACATGGAGACATACATACGGGCACACATATCTGTTCATTGGAGCGGTTAGGCACCGCTCAAACAATATTGAACCAATTAATGAAAAGTATTAAAACTTTCTTCTGACATTGTACCCTCAAACTGACTGCCACCCCCTCTCTGCATTGCTCGAAGTATCTGACAATATATAAAGTCACAATACCAACTTTGATGATGCTTTGATTTTAAGAAAAATATATATTTTTCATTTCCTGAAAAATGAACATGTTGGAGTTGGCTGGTTTCTGCCCGAGAGCAGAGATATCAATAATTTGATATATTGTATCAAATAATGACCCATATATTGGCAGCTTGGCAAGACTGTACATGGGTCAGGCTCTAGTGGAGAGAGGGATTGTGACTGAATGCCACACTGCTGTACCACTGTCCTGGTCAGTCAGTGTACCCAGTACCCAGCCACTGTCCTGGTCAGTCAGGGTACCCAGTACCCAGCCACTGTCCTGGTCAGTCAGTGTACCCAGTACCCAGTACCCAGCCACTGTCCTGGTCAGTCAGTGCACCCAGTACCCAGCCACTGTCCTGGTCAGTCAGTGTACCCAGTACACAGCCACTGTCCTGGTCAGTCAGTGTACCCAGTACCCAGTACACAGCCACTGTCCTGGTCAGTCAGTGTACCCAGTACCCAGCCACTGTCCTGGTCAGTCAGTGTACCCAATACACAGCCACTGTCCTGGTCAGTCAGTGTACCCAGTACCCAGCCACTGTCCTGGTCAGTCAGTGTACCCAGTACCCAGTACACAGCCACTGTCCTGGTCTGTCAGTGTACCCAGTACCCAGTACACAGCCACTGTCCTGGTCAGTCAGTGTACCCAGTACCCAGCCACTGTCCTGGTCAGTCAGTGTACCCAGTACCCATTACCCAGACACTGTCCTGGTCAGTCAGTGTACCCAGTACCCAGTACCCAGCCACTGTCCTGGTCAGTCAGTGTACCCAGTACCCATTACCCAGACACTGTCCTGGTCAGTCAGTGTACCCAGTACCCAGCCACTGTCCTGGTCAGTCAGTGTACCCACTCAGTACACAGCCACTGCCCTGGTGGGTCAGTGTACCCAGTACCCAGCCACTGTCCTGGTCAGTCAGCATGCCAGCGGGGTAACTCATAGGTGCTGTCACGATTACACATTTAAGTTATATGATTAATTGTCACACAAATAATTGCGATTAACGATTCAATTGTGTTTTTGGCGTTGGGAATTGGAACATTATCAATTAGAAAATACATTTCCGTTTGCCTTTTAGGCTTCGTGATATAAAAAGTGCACAGGGCAATAACAGAAATATACCCAGAAATCACTGGCATTTTTATACATTTTATACTTTTAAAAAAGGTTATAAAAAGCTTTGTGTCTGTGTACCAAATTTGAAATGATTTGATTGGCTGAGCACGGAATGTGATGTATGACGATAAGAGCGCCTCTCATTTCGCATGAGTGTGTTTTTCTTTTATATATGAACAACTTTCAACATGGAAACGATTGACAAAATAATGATCATTATGACAAAATAATTATTAGATGATTAGACAATAATAATAATAATTGTGACACCCCTAGTAATCCAGTGCTCTGCTCGAAGGAACTGCCTTCCTTTCCCATTAGAGAGCAGTGGTTGTCAAGCCTTTTATTGTCAAGGACCCCCAGTTTGGTTACGGGTCCATTTGGTTACAGTTGTATACTCTGAGTTATAGACCGGATATATCGTCACTGTCGGGCAGAAACCTCTTATCTCCAAATTCTAATACAAGCTCGAAACTCAAGCTTGTAGATCTGCCACTTTTGGCATTTTTGAATTTGAATCATGAAAAGTAACAGTTTTGGACAGTTTTTGTTTCCACCCGACAGAGAAGATATACTACCCGGTACACTTGCTTCCTAATTATCAATAATTTACAGTAGCTGGAGACCCCCTGGCTGGAACTCCCATCAAGGACCCCAGGGGGTCCCCGGACGAGACCCCACTTTGAGTGGGTGTCGGGACTTCAAGAGGCTTCTTGCTTCTTTTTTCCCCCATCAGTTTTCAGTTTTCTCAGATCCGTTATAATGGCCGTGTCATCCCGACGTGCTCTACTGCACTCGTACACCCACAATCTGACACGAACATACACGCGGCCGGCACTGGTTCCACGTTCATATCCGAGGGGGAGGAGCGCATATCTGGGACAAGTGCTGGTCATCTTAAAGTGCCATTTGAAAAAGGCTCGATAAACCAAAACGTTGCTTTGCTTCCTCCTCACCTTCAGGAACCAGTAAATCACAGATAGATACACACTTGCACTTGGCATACAAATCAGGAAGCGGAGAGAGAGCCTGTTCTCTCTCTTTTTTTTTTTTTTACTGCTCTCTGAAAGCCTCTCTTCTTTGGGCGTAATAAGCTGTTATGCAATGCAGTACGTCAGTCACTGACTGGACCCCTAGGGCTGTCAGTGTGCTGTAGTGGAACCGAGGGATGCATGCTAGCTAGGGCTCATTGAACGACTGCCCTGCATGCCAGTCCCACTGAGGGAATGCTAAACAGATACTTCACTTTACTTACTACCAAGTTAACCTCCGAAAACAAATCACACTTTACTTGAATTACTACCAAGTTAAATTCTATAAAAACAAATCACACTTTACTTACTACGAAGTTAACTTCTAAAAACAAACTGCACTTTACTTACTACTTATTACTAATATAGGTTAACTTCTAAAAATCACTCCTGTGTGAAGTGAGGGGCGCTCTTATCATACATCATCATACGTCATCACCATACATCATATTCCGTGCTCACTGCTCAGCCACTGCTCATCACATTCCGTGCTACAAACACATTCCGTGCTCATACGGACATACACACAAAGAAAAACAAATCACACTCGTGTGAAGTGGGGGGAGCCTGGAAATGTTTGTTAAAAGTGCCCTAAACAAACATTAAAAAGGTCCATAGACTTGGCAGCTACTCTATGTTCGTTAAAAGTGCTCTGAACACACATTTAAAAAGGTCCATAGACTTGGCAGCTACTCTATGTTCGTTAAAAGTGCTCTGAACACACATTTAAAAAGGTCCATAGACTTGGCAGCTACTCTATGTTCGTTAAAAGTGCTCTGAACACACATTTAAAAAGTCCATAGACTTGGCGTAATTCCGAAAGCCAGACATTGGAGGGGCTAGCAGTGCCCCTGCTAGTGTAAGACTACAGTGGCAGTCCCCAACCGTAAAATCAACTCTAAGAACAAAACATGGGCCCAGGATTTGACTGTACTTAACTGATTAAACTTAAGTTACGGTACAGTGACCGGAGTCTTTTCCAGGGCTCTACACTAGGCCCCCTGCTTAAAATGGGCCGATCAACAATCTTGTTGAACTTGCAAAACGGTCCCCTGCAAATCACGGCCCCCCTTATGCACTAGAATGTCCTTCTAATGTTTTATGTTTATTTCATTTGATATATATCAGGACATATTATAAAACAGTCTTATATACATGTAATGATGAGTTAGCCACTATCCTGTCTCCCGTGGCTGTGGTATAGTAGCTAGAATGTGGTTATTCAGTAGCATTACTCTTTTGTACAATGACAAAAAATAACACATAACATAAAATAACCTGTTTGAATCTGTATCTGAAAACAAACTGCCATGCTGATCAGATAACAGAAATGACAGCGCTATTGTTCAAATCCAATATAATTCAGTACAGAAATTAAATGGCGGTGACAGCAACCGCCATTTAAACCTAATATAATTCAGTAAGAAATGACATGACAGCGCTATCGTTTAAATATAATATAAGGTACTAGTAAGAAATGTTTGCTTGTCAACGCCTCACAACGCATTGCAAGGCGTTGTGAGCTTGTATAGATCTGCTATTTTCACAATATTTACCTGTGGAAGTGAGTCAAACTAAATGTAATGCCTACAATTCCAAGTGCTTCATTGTCAGGGTGGGTGGGTCCCCAGTTCAAATATTATTTTGGGGGGTCCCCAGTTCAAATTATGATTATTATGGTTGGGTCACAGCCTGAAACGGTGATTAATGGTGATTAGGCACTGCCTAGTCTCGCGTTGCCAGACTGTTGCCTCTCGCAATTTTCAAATGCTTCCATCATACAGTCTGGAGCAACGGAAGTTCTGTCATGAGTAAAATATAAAGCGGAAGTGGAGCCTCCTACCCACTTCCGTTTCGTCTTTACAGTCGCGCACATTTATCCTAATATAAATAGAAATCATCTAAGCATATACTGTAGCTTGCTGCTTAGCAGAAATGGAAATAAGCTAGTCTAAAGATATTTTTAAATATATTTTCGTGAACGGAAATGGCAGCTTCCTTACTCAGATTTCGGGAGGTGTAGTTCCAGACTCTATATAGCATTCGGAGATTGTGGAATAGTTGTCTGGCTACGCGAGACTAGGCACTGACCAATAATATTACTAGCCTGGAAACCAGACAAAATCTGCCATTGCAAAAACAAAAATTGCCCATGGCCCAGATTTGGTCTGGTCTCAGGAGACTATGCAGTGTCAGCCAGGCTACAATAATATATCATGGATCCTGATTATGATGTAGTCAAAATCTGTCTGTCCTACTCCGCCCAAGAAAAAGAGAAACCCCTAGATATGTCAGACCCTGCATGTCAGCAACATGTAGGCCTAGTAGTTTATTTTTATACTCTGTGTGTGTGTGGGGGGGGGGGGGGGGACAAAGAGAGTCACTGTGAGGACGGAGCTATAGAGAAAGAGTTACACTTAACACAATGTAAAAACTACACAAATATTAGGGAGGAGTTCTTTCCCAAATTTGAAACAAACATACAGAGTATGACAGAAAGGGAGAGATTACAGTACCACTCCTTCTGGGGGAACAGAAAGAATGTGCAGTTTTGGCGGCACAATGTGTCAATTCCTGTCACAAGAAAAGGGAGAACCAGTAGGACACACATACAGTATGCCATGTTTTATTTTCTGCACCATATATATATATATTTTTTTATTTCATTGATATTATGTTGTTTGTCATATTTGTGATTGTGCTTTGGCAACACTTGTAAAATGTCATGCCAATAAAGCCTGTTGAATTTGAGTTGAGAGAGAGGGAGAGGGAGACAGGTGGGGGGAGGGAGGAGAGAAATGGTTGGCTCTTCGTATGTGTGCACGTATGTGGTGTTATGGTGATGGCAGAGAGGAGGCGGAGGGGGAGGAGGGAGGGGTAGGGTCATTCATAAACATTCCATCACACCACATACAGTAAGTGAACAGAGGAAATCTAGGAAATGCTGCAAGTCATCCTAGTCTGCCCTATATATTCATTAATGAATGAATGTCACGCCGCTTTGCTTCGCTGTACCATTCACTGCTGCTGCTGCACAGACAACAGAACTATAGCGCCTTTCGGGACCCTCGGTTACCTTTTATGTATTTATGTAAGGTCCCGAAAGGGGGCTACAACAGAACCAGAAGTGAGTGAATGTGTTGGATGAGCATCATCATATCATCATCAGTCACATTGTGATGCTGTGTGCGTGTGGCCCAGCCATGCAGGCACACAGACACATCATCACATTGTGATGCTGTGTGCGTGTGGCCCAGCCATGCAGGCACACACAGACACACAGCACAGGCAGCGGCATTCGTTCTTTGCCTTTGAGAAAGTAGGACAACATCCTCTCTCTCTCTCTCATGGCATGCAGTCCCCATCCCCCAAATATTGACGCTGGCTCTTCTGGACTAGAAAAATGCCCCCACTCCACTTCTTGCAGTAAAAGAAAAGCGGAGCAACACCATTTTTCTCACCCTTCTCTCCCTCTCTCACACACACACCCCCCACACCAATATGAGGGCCACATTGGTGTGGTGTGGTGGTGGAGGGAGGCTGCTGTACCTTTCTAATGCTCAGAGAGAGGGAGAGGGAGAGCAGCCAAGCTAGCATGCACTGCTGCTGACGCAATGCGTTGGACACAGACTCAGACTCACTAACCAACCTTTAGCTGCTGCAACAAAAACAGCTAAGGTGAAGCCATGATGATTATTAAAGCACCACACACCACACACAGAAGAACCACGTCTTTATCCCAGCCAGGCTACCCTACCGTCACAATAACACAAACACCCCCGGGCTGGCTGGCTGCAACATCATTGTATAGCCAGTCTTTTTTCTCCAAACGGTGACCATTCAAATAAAGCTGAATGAAACCCCCCCACCACCACCACCACCCGTTTGGAAGAAGAGATGCTACAATGTAGCGGAATTCTCCCGCTACAGTGTAGCATCGTTTCAATGAATAAACAACGTACGGGGACATTGTATAACTAAAACAACACACACGACACGACAACACAAACAACACTCACATTCTCCGTGTCCCGTTCGTTCACTGTCGGCAAAGGCGTTCTGGTGGACGACATGTTTGTGCTCTGTGTGAGTGTGTGTGTATGTATGTGTGTGTGTGCGTGTGCGGTGGGACTTGCAGCGGGCAGCAGGCCGCTGGCTGATCAGCGATGAGTAGGAGAGACGAGAGAGAGACCCGATGATGTCTACATCCCCGTGCAGTCCCGGTCCGACAGTCCGCCTTAGCAGGGCCTCACCGCGGCATAGTGCAGCCCCAGCAGCCCGGTGGATGCGCACAGGAACCTGGCTGTTCTCTGAGCGGCGCTGCTGTGTCCCTAGCTAGAGCTGCTAGACTCCCTACTCCCTGCCTGGCCTGGGCTGGCTGGCTGGATGGCTGCTGTAGCTGTACGCCTGTGTGTGTGTGTATGTGCGTGCGTGCGTGCGTGCGGATGAAAGCCCTAGAAGGAGAGAAGAGAAGGGTAGCAGGCCGGGGAGAGGAGGAGGAGGATGTGTCGGGAGGACGCACGGGAACGTGTCCGTCTGACTACTGCGCAGCGCAGCACAGCGCATCTCTCGTGCGCACGGGAACGAGCACACCAAACGATGGATGGATGGATCATGGATGGAGGTTTCTCTCTCTCTCTCTCTCTCTCTCTCTCTCTCTCTCTCTCTCTCTCTCTCTCTCTCTCTCTCTCTCTCTCTCTCTCTCTCTCTCTCTCTCTCTCTCTCTCTCTCTCTCTCTCTCTCTCTCTCTCTCTCTCTCTCTCTCAAGTCAATTCGATTTCCAATTAGTTATTGATAAAGTTGTTTTTCATTGAAAAGGGCGTGTAAGGTTGCCAGTGTTGTTTACAACATGACATGTACAGCTCAGAACTCAGTACTGAGCTGACTCTGCCATCTGTTGGATTGTAATGGTATTACAATGCTAGTTCCCTCCAGCGTGAGCGTGACAGTAGACGGTCTGCTGCCCAAACGGTTTAGATGAATTGGTTAGTTGAGTTGATTGATTGATTGATTGATTGATTGATTGATTGATTGATTGATTGATTGATTGATTAGTCAGAAATGTAAACTGCACAAGGTAAACAGCCTATAGTCAGACATTAAGGCAAGTTAGGCAATTTAGGCAAGTATAACACAAAACAGTCCTGGTGACTTGTTTCCATTGTGTTCCGATCATCCGGTAAAGTAAAGATTATAGTTGTGATGTCTGTCCTATGCTATGATTATGAGGGTGAGAAATTGTTCGTGATTTGCGTTGAGACTTACTTACCAGAAAGTGTTCTGTGTCGATATAGGGCTGTCGCTATTACAAATTCAAGCCATTAAAACGCAAAAGGTAGGCCTACAGAAATTGATTTGATGACTGAAACAATAAGAGTAGCCTAAGACCCATCTTTAATAATTCTATGATTTTAAGTGAACATCTCTGTATGATTGCATGCATCAAGCCAATATTGTGTATTGTAATTTATTGTGAGCATGCAGTATGGGGGTCCCGGGTCCTCCCCCAGAAACCTTTTAATAATTATTTGGGGATTGATATCAAATCCAGGAGAAATCCAGGGGAAACGACAATAGGCTACATTATACAAGAGTCCTGCAGAAGAGTATAGGTCCAGGAGACTCCTGCGGGATCCAGGGGGGTTGGCAGCCCTAAGCGTCGATGCACTGATGGGTGATGATGATGATGATGATGATGATGTTGTTATGTGTAGTAATGTAGTTTGGCCACTAAGTGTCAGACCTTACCTTCGGTTCAAAAGTTGCATCCCATCATCAGCCAGTAGGGCTCCAACTTCCAAGACAGTTGCACAATGGAATTGGACAATGACAATGGAATCACCAGCGTAGAATAAAAGCTTGTTATTATTTGATCCCATATGTCTTTACTGGTGTGTCCGTAAAAGTTTACGAGGAACAAGCAGTGCAATGGGACTTTGAGTCCTGGCTTCCGGTAAGATCTCTCTCGCCTTGCCTGCCTGAACTCCTTTTGTCTTATTATGAGTATTGTGAGCAATCTAAGCAGACAGTGGCCACCCTACCAAAGGGCCTGTTGGTTTGTCTCAGCCAGAAGAGAAGAAGGTCCAGTCATAACAATTACCGACCCAGCATGACTGTAAAGTACCACAATGAATGATGGATATTGGACCTGAAAGAACCCCGGGAACATTAGGCCTGTTTTTGTGGTTTCGAGGAATCTGTTTTAGTTTATTTAATTTTTTCCCACTGACCATGAACTCAACTTGCAGCATGACACACAACCCATCATGCTCTCCCCCTATAACCAACCCCATTAGTTTCCATTTACTATACTTTAATAATATTTCATAGGCCAGAGATATACCGGAACAAAATGATAGATAAGAAGACATAGTCCAACAAACTAAATATTTCTTTGAATCAACTGTATTCTTCTAACACTGAAAATGACAAAGATATTTGACTGAACAATTGATCCATCTTGTTGCTACAGTATGTTGCACTTGGCTATGGAGTTTAATACCCTGATTTTGTGTTGCTTTTGTGTTGTTTTTCCAGTTTGTTTTGTGTTTTTTCGTTCTTTTTTCTTGTGTTAATTGTTTTGTATTGTGTGTGTAGAAGAGTGTATACGTTTATTACGTTACAGCAGTGGTTCCCAAAGTGGGGTCCGGAGACCCCCAGGGGTCCTTGAGGGAGTTCCAGGGGGTCCCCAGCTAAATGATAGTTTGGGTCTTTAACTCTGAGAGTGTACAAATGGACCCTTACGGGTCCATTTGTACACTCTCAGAGTTAAATTAACATTGATTTTACAATATAAATGGGTGGTCCTAGAGATAGAAATGCCATTAGATGGGGTTCCGTAGACTAATGCATGTCAAACTGGGGGTCCTTGAAATTAAATGGGTTGAGGATCACTGCGTAGAGCCGTACGAATCTTCTCTTATGGGGGTCCTTTCCTTGGCATATCTCTTCAAATGGGGGTCCGCGGGCTGGTTAGTGCCAATTTGGGGGTCCTTGACATGAAAAAGTTTGGGAACCACTGCGTTTTATATATAGGACCCGCTCGAAAACGAGATACTGTATCTCAAGGGGTTATTTTATACCTGATAAAAGAATTTCAATTTCAACAAACCTCAAAGCGTGGCCCAAAAACACTTGGATGTTGGCGTGTGCATCACGGATGGGCATCTGTGGAATTCTGCATGTGTTCCCAGTGTGGATCAGGTCCCAACACAGCTAGATCTCACATATCCCCCTGAGGTGCAACACACACACACCCGGGACTATACAGCTATAACACCGCAGTGCTGGAAACTCGCATGTTTTACTAAAAAACTATCAATACTGCAATGTACAGTTTAAAGATATATATACTCTGTTATACAAGTAAAAGTATCCGGAATTCAACTTGAGTAAAAGTACAAAAGTATTGGCATCAGAATGTACTTAAAGTATACCAAAAATAGAAAGTATACTCATTATGCAGAATGTCCCATTTCACTAGTTTTCAAATGTATAAATTGTATACAAATCTTTTGAAAATAGCAGATCTACTGTACGAGAACACAACACGTCACAATGTGGTGTGTGCTTGTAGATATGCTCAAATATATATATATATATATATATATATAAATTTCACACATGAAAACTTGTCAAACAGGACATTCCTACTTTCTACTCTTGTTACTTTAAGTACATTTCGATACCAATACTTTTGTACTTTTACTCAAGTCAAATTTGAATTTGAGACATTACTCATTTTTCTACATTGCAATATTGATACTATTACTACAAGTACAAAATACGAGTACTTTCTTTTCCCCACCACTGCTATTTGGCTGTATTTGATTAACAGTTCATTGCCTGATTGTTTGCCTGATAATATCCAGTTACGTGATGGAATGACACTGATGAACAGGCCTACATATTTATTTTTTCCCCTTCTTTAGTTTGAGAGGAAAGTCTCCCCCCTCTCTCTCCCAGAAATAATACACTTTATTATATGTTTTCCTGTCCCGGGAATTATTGTAAAGCGGAGCGGGCCCTCAGGTACCCCCCCCCCCCCCCCTCCCCTGTCCTGGGCTGTGGAATGTAACGGGCCCTGAACACATATACCGGCTTAATGAGTGCATGTACACCGTGGGCTATAAACGCAATTACATGCCCTTACAGGCAAGAATATCAAACACAGGCAGCCATTACGAAGGGGCCATTCAAACGAGGACGGTCGGGGAAGTTCACTCTACTGTGTGTGTGTGAGACACAC